>NC_069504.1:499195087-499495087 GCF_027579735.1 Bombina bombina
CAATTTTTTTTGGTGAGCTAAAGGTTTAAACTGTTCTCCAATTGATGCTCTAGCTGTACTGCTGTCTTTTTTTTTTTAGAGCTAGAGTGCTGATTGGAGAACAGTTTTTAAGTGTGCGTCTGGAGCGCATCTTTATTAGAATTGATTAATTAAAGTCCATCTAAAATATCGCTTACTTTCCTGACCTGATTTTAAAACATGTAATTTTTTTTTTAAATTATATGCTTAAATGTATAAAATATATTATTTTTAATATGTTAGCAAATGTTGGTTTCACATATAAGGAAAACAGTTTTAAATAACTTACACTCAAATATGCCAATTAGCAGCAATAAAATGTAAATAAAAAAATAAATACATGTTAATAAAAAATGTAAAAAGTAATATTACAGAACAATTTATCTTGTGAGCTCACCTGACAATGCCCTTCTAGAAGTAAAGAAAACAGATACAGAAATTATCCTTTTTCTAATTTTTAACTTAAAGGGACACTGAACCCAAATTTTTTCTTTTGTGATTCAGATAGAGCATGCAATTTTAAGAAACTTTCTAATTTATTTCTATTATCAAATTTTCTTCATTCTCTTGGTATCTTTATTTGAAAAGCAAGAATGTAAGTTTAGATGCTGGCCCATTTTTGGTGAACAACCTGGGTTGTTCTTGCTGATTGGTGGATAAATTCATCCACCAATAAACAAGTGTTGTCCAGGGTACTAAACCAAAAATGGCCTGGCTCCTTAGCTTAGATTCCTTCTTTTTAAAATAAAGATAGCAAGAGAACGAAGAAAAATTGATAATATGAGTAAATTAGAAAGTTGCTTAAAATTGCATGCTCTATCTGAATCACAAAAGAAAAAAATTGGGTTCAGTGTCCCTTTAACTGAACTGCTTAGTTCAAATGGTAACCTTTGTTGAAAAGCATACCTAGGTAGGTTCAGGATCTGGGATATAACTTCTGAGTGGCTACACATTTATGCCACTTACTGAGGTGTCCAGCTAGCTCCCAGTAGTGCATTGCTGCTCCTACAACAAAGTATATCAAGAGAATGGAACAAAATTGATAATAGGAGTAAACGGGAAAGTTGTTAAAAAAAGTTTGTGCCCCTTATCCCCCCTCCTTTTTAACTTGGCTCTGGAGCCGTTGGCTGTAAAACTGCGTAAGGTCTACCCGGGCATGATGTTAGGAAATGAGAGGCTGCATCTAGCACTTTATGCGGATGACATGCTCCTATTCGTGGAACATCCGGCAAAGCACATCCCGAAAATCTTGGCGACAATTGAAGCCTTCGGATCTTTCTCGGGTTATAGAATAAACCAAACTAAATCAGAAATCCTGTGGCTTCGGAAGCGCAAGACACAACTATGCTCCTACCCATTTCAGGAGGCCAAAGCCACACTTACTTATCTGGGCATTCAACTGTCCACCAACAGGCAAACCTTATACCATGATAATATCACGCGGGTGTGTCGTGACTTGGCACAAACCTTGGAGGGATGGAGGAGTCTGCCGATTTCCCTCACAGGACGAATCCACTTAGTAAAAATGGTAATCTTACCACGGATCCTGTACCCCCTCTTGATACTACCGTTTCTGATCACTAGAAAAGACATGGCGCTATACACAAGGGCCCTATCTGGGTTTCTGTGGAGAGGGGGTAAACCTCGAATAGCACTAACAAAATTATATGCACGCCCCTCTTGTGGTGGACTGGGTCTCCCCGACCTGAAACTGTACAACTGGGCAACGCTAGGCCGCCTCATGCTGGACTGGCAACTCAGAACAGAACACTTCTATACTCCGGAATTGGAGAAGCATGCTCTGGGGGGACTGGATCCCTCATTCCTACCCTACGCTCAGCCTAATAGCATCCCCACGGAAACCAAGGACAGCTTCCTTTATAAAGACGTGCTGAGGGCGTGGCGACTGGCTCTTGGTTATATTGGCCGTTGTTATGCATCACCCAGGTTAACCCCACTGAGAAACAACACCTGTTTCCCCCCTGGGATTGACACCTCCCCGTTTACTGTCTGGGAGACTAGGGGATTGGGTTCGGTGGGGGATGCTCTAGACCTTTCTAGGAGATGCGTCAGGTCCTTTGAGGATCTGCAAACTCAATACGGGTTACCGAGGGCCCACTTTTATGCCTATCTTCAGATGAGGCATTACATTGACCAGCTAATTAGGGAAGACTCACAATTTTGGGAGCCGCACGCATTTCACATCTCGATATCAGCTTATAAGCTAGGAAGCTTTTCTATTTCAGGAATATACAGAACACTGCTAAACCACACGGAATCTAAACACCTAGACATGTTAGAAAATAAATGGAGGGGACACCTAGAGAGGGAAGATCTACCAGAACTAATTCAAAGGAGCATAGAGAATGTTAAAAGAGCAACGCTGTCTATGACTCTGAGAGAATCTCAGATACGGATGTTGCATAATGATTATATTATCCCACGAAGACTAGCCAAATGGAAGCAGGGAGTGGTGAACGAATGTAATAGGTGCAAGTTACGTGATCCAGATTTTCTTCATTTCTTCTCTACCTGCCCACGAGTTAGGCAATTTTGGGGTAGGATAGCTTTCTGGATCACAAATGTCATTAAAATCAGGGTCAAGATAGAAACAGAGCAAATCTGCTTCCTGGAATGGGGGGAACAAGACCCTAGACACATCCCAATACTCACTACTATGATTCTAATTGCCAGAAAGGTGATACTTGGGGTTTGGACGGAGAGCTCTGCTCCTACCTTTAATGCATTTAAACACAACTTGCACAAACAATTGCTTATCGAACAGCTAGACACCAAAATGGACACCGACAGAAGACTTAAACACTTTATTACTAAATGGCGGAAGTATATCGATACTCTAACCTTAGAAGCACAAAAACAGTTATTGTCTCCTTTTGCACACACTGAATATATGCTGACAGCCTCTCTGAGGGGAGAGTGGACATTCTTATACCAGACGCGGGGGGTGGGGGAGAGGGGAGAGAGAGTATTAATATCTAATGAGCTAACACCGCCTACCCGCCCTTGCTACTATTTGTTTGCCCCCCCTCTTTGGATCCTCTTGGATCCCCCCTTTTCTTTTCTGGGTTTTTTTTTTTTTTCTCTCTCTTACCTTCACAGTTAGAATAAGACTGACTCATTCTATGATAATAGTTGGGACACCGCATGGCTGATTAGTTTAAGTTCAAGTTCTAGTTAGGTTAGGTTTGAGTTTAAAAAGAAAACTTACAACTTGTTAATTCTCCATAAGAAATGGATAGTAAGTGAAACTCAAAAAAAAAAAAAAAGAGGGGCATGAGATAATGATGTATGGCGTTTTTGACTTTATATCTACCGATATTTATGTATACAAATCTTCATTTGTTCGTGTTATAACTGTCTTGGATGTAAAAATGTGAACCTCTCTGTACATTTTCTTATGTCCTCAATAAAAAAGAATGTTAAAAAAAATAAAAAATAAAAAAAAGTTCTACCTGAATCATGAAAGAAAAAATTGTGATTCATGTCCCTCTTGAAACATAAATGTATTATCAGGTGCTTTTTACCAGTTGTGCCCTTCTACTGTTTATATGTTTCAGAGCATGTGTATAAAGGGATATGAAAATCAAGATTAAACTTAAAGGGACAGTATACACTCATTTTCATATAATTGCATGTAATAGACACTACTATAAAGAATAAGATGCACAGATACTGATATAAAAATCCAGTATAAAACAGTTTAACAACGTACTTAGAAGCTCTCAGTTTAGCTGTTGAAAAGGTAGTTGGAAAGCCCACTGCAAGTGGGAAATAAGACACTCCCCCCTCCCCCTTCTTTTGCATATGAAAACACCATTTACATAAACAGCAGCAAGCTGGAGTAGGTAGCTGATGGTATTCACATAAAACTTTGGGGCTTGGTTAGGAGTCTGAAAATCAGAGCAATATTATTTAAAAATAAGCAAAACTATACATTTAAAAAAAACTTTATGGGCTATATAAATAGATCATCTACAAAACATTTATGCAAAGAAAAAATGAGTGTATAATGTCCCTTTAATGGTTGAGATAAAGCGTAACATTTTAAGAACCTTTTCAATGTACTTGTATAAATACATTTACTTTGTTTCCTTGGTATCCTTTTGTTGGAAAGCCTACCTCTGTAGGCCTAAAAGCAACAATGTGCTGGGAGATAGTTGCTGATAGATATATACATTTGCCTCATATCTCTAGATCTGTTTCTATCAGGATAGAAAGGTAAAAAAATGAAATCTGCATTTCAATTTAAAATAGAAACTTTTTGAAAGATACATCCATTAGCAAAAATGCTTCTAGTAAATGTTATTACTGGTTTTCTGTGGCATATGCACATATCCTGTGCACCATTATTTAAACACAATGCTTGCTTAGTGAGGTGGAGGTGGTGTGTATTAATTCTAAAGACATAATTTGTGTCATTAAGCCACCGTTGACTCTCTGAGAAAGGGTGGTGTTTCAATACTGGTGCACGGCCCTCACAGCAAATGTGCTTATGCCACTGAAAAACAGAGATCACTTTTATTAAAATCATTTTTGCTTATTAAAGTATATTGCAAAAATGCTTATATTTCGAATTGAAATGTGCCTATGCACATTTCATTTTTGACCTTTCTATCCCTTTAAACACTAAAAATATTTCATGCACCTCATTTTAATCGTGGGTGCCATCATTTGGGAACCTAGGTTTCATTGCAGGTATTTGAAGGAGAGTTGCTAAACGTGCAAACATATCCGCTCTGGAACGCAGGGGAAGCCAAATTTCAACATGATGGCAAG
Source organism: Bombina bombina (assembly GCF_027579735.1). Lineage (NCBI taxonomy): Eukaryota > Metazoa > Chordata > Amphibia > Anura > Bombinatoridae > Bombina > Bombina bombina. The sequence goes on from NC_069504.1 coordinate 499,199,903, forward strand.
CATGACTAGACAGAGGCAGGAATAACCTCAAAACTAAGCTTATAAAATGTATTCTGTGTTTAATATCCCTTTAACTATATGTTTACCCCCTTTGCAGAGGTTGAACACATAGTTATATAAATAAAATATTAGCGCATTTTTCTTTTCACTTTTTTGTTCCTTTAAAACAAAGAATGTTGTGGGCCGCTGTCATGGAAGGCAGCAATATTGGAAGCTAAGTAAGAAAAGCTATAAATCTGCTATTTATCAGCTAACCCTGGAGAAATCAAATAGTGATACCTACAAAATTATTCCAGCAACCATTTTGGAACTCATTGACATCTTTCTCTTTGAGGCTCTCTCTACTTTACCAATCCAGACTGTTGAGATCATCATTGGAGCATGAGTAACTAGGCCTGTAACACCGCCCCCCTAAGCTGCGGTAACAACACAAGGGGAATCTGTGTATTCTTACTAGCTACACATTACTGCAATGACAATGGAGGAGCTAGCTGATGCTTTAAAACAAATTCTACTGGATTTTGGAAAAAAGATTTGTGCCTGGATGAGACATTTCAACCCCAGCAAACTTCTGAACGGGAAGAGGGGGTGTGATGGACACCGGCTACCCCGACTGGGTAGCTCCGCCAAGAGGGTCCATCTTGTCCCTGGAACTTGTAGTTATAGAGCGGAGGAAAGTGATTATAGCCGGAACCCACCAGGCAGAACCAGTGGAACATAAACATACTTTATTGTGAAAACACACACTCTTATAAACACCCAGCTCATCTTGATAAGGGTCTTATCAGACCCCCAGATCAACTGCCCCTCAAGACAGGCTGGCACCCCACATAGTGTCCATAGTCTCATAGAGTCCCAGTGATATAGATGTGGTGGTTTTGGGGTGATCCCGTGGGAGTAACAGCACTTCCAGGGTGTTGCTGGAAAGCCCTCGGCCCCTAGATGCCGCAGTTCAAAAAGTGACATGATCCGTCGCTGGGGGCTGGAGTGGAAGCTGATCAATCGTACACCGGGTAAGCCAGGGGGAGTAGGGTTGTAGAGGGGGGTCCAGAAACCCCAAGTTCCCAAGGGAGCTCCGTTCCGTCAATCACCCCACCTCTTGACCTCCCTAGGGGGTACCAATCCCCAAAAGAGTGGAGCTCTGAGGCAAAGGGCCTGTTGGAGCGACCTGGGGTAAAGGTGAGCAGGTATCTGGGGTGGGCTGGCCGGCCGGTAGTTCCAGGAGCCTGGCCAGCCAGAAAGGGGTTAGGCGGTCAGCAATCAGCTCTTCTGTGAGGAGGTGCAAATAGAAAACAAGAGTCAGGAAGAGTTTGGGAGATCCTGTAAGCCCTGAAAAGGTCAGAACTGTTGTAAAAAGGAGTGAGTCAGGTAGTAGGGAGGTGGGGGTAGCCTTGGCAGCCTGGTATCCATGACATGTGGAGAGCTTCAAAACCACACCACACAATGCGGGTGCAATATCCAGACTTGACCTGATCCATGATCAAAAAGTTGTCCCCTTACCGGACTCTGACGACAATGAGCTCCTGACTGAGGATGTTGGACACCATTCTGATCAACCAGAACCCAAAGAAGCTGGTCACGGGAAGAACTAGGGATGCACCGAAATTTCGGCCGCAGAAAGTTTTGGCCGAAAATGGCATTTTTGGCTATTTCGGTTTTCGTTTTTTTTGCCTGCTATTTTCGGTAAAATTATTGTATAACATGTTTCAAATTTGATGCTAGCCTAGAGCTGCTGTTTAAGTTTATTACTTGACTTACTGTTCTGCATATAATGAGTTTTCTAGGACTATACTTTATTTGGATAATTGGTAAAAAAAAAAAAAAAACTGTTAAATATGATTCTATTACATAGAACTAAATTAAGAATAATACAGTATATTGATATTTATAATTGTTTTAAGTAGGGATGCACCAAAATTTTGGTCGCAGAAACATTTTGGCCAAAAATGGCATTATTTTTTGCCTGTTTTTTTTTTTTTTTTCTTGGTAAAATTATTGTGTAGCATATTATTGTTTTAAGATATTTTTGTCCAATTTTAGTGTGTTACTTTCAATAAAAGGGTGAGCTTTTTTTATTGGCTCTAATTATGCAAAAAAATTAAATAAAAAAGATTAATTTGAAAAAATACATTTCGTTTCGGTTTTCGGCCAAGTGCATTCCGGATTTTCGGATTCGGTTTCGGTCCAGAATTTTCATTTCGGTGCATCACTAGGGAGAACTCTAAGAATCTATCAAAATCAGACTGAATGACTATGAAGGGAGCAAAATTAAGGGATCGGCTTCCTGAGTAAAGAAAGGATTAAGGGGGGATAGTGAACATGGTATTCTAAGGTGTTGTAAAAGTTGAGGAGTTTGGGAAGGCATAATGAGAAGGTGAAACAGAAAGCAGGTATTACTAACTTGTTTTTTTTGTTGCAGAGCAGATCGGTTGTTTAGGTACAGAGATGGCTTCAAGGAACAGAAAAATTCCTAAGAAGTTCTTGAATGATGATGAGACTATCTGGAAGACACGGGCTATTGCGGCACAGAGGAGGCTAAAGAAATATGAGAGAAAGAAGAAAAAAAATAACAGCTCAGTAGGCAATATCCTTGTATGGTTCTTCTGTGTCTCATTATGTTCCCACTTCAGTGTCTGTTACTTCTAAGCCCAAAGGAAGGGTAAGTAAGCCAATTGTTAAGAGAAATCCTCCTCCTTAGTACTCCCCTGGTGGGTCCGATGTTGTGGTAGATGTAATGTCTGAAGGGTCAGGTAATATAGAGAGCATGCCTGTGCTATTTCATTCCCTCACACAAAATATGAGTTAGAGTGTCCCATTGGGCCAGGGAACTAGGCCATCATCGCCTATATCGAGGATAGGCAGTCAGGCTGATCTCTCCCATCATTCTCAAGGTATTTATAATAATGTGCCCCTTAGTAAGGTTAATAGTCATAAAGCGTATGGCAATCCTGCATCCCGCTCCTGGTATCAGGCCTCTACCTCTTGCTCATGATCCCACAACTCCCACTAATGCCACTCTTCCTCCTGAGCCACCCTTCTCCAACCCGCTTCCCCTCCTAAGCATCTCCTAAGGATTGTAGGACCGTAGGCCCAAAGATAGCGTTTAGGTATGACCCGCCCTTCCTGCAACCTCCTGGTAGGGCGTCTACTTCTGGTGACATCAGTAGGCCGCTCACGAGGGTGATGACAATTGGCTGCATCAAGTCAAGCATGACCGGGTGGGGTTATGGTGTCGTCAGCAAGAGGCAGGATGTCGGGTGGGAGAAAGGTAGGAGCTGAGTTTCTCCATTTTCATTGCCGTCGAGTGGTGCTTTGGACAGGAGGGGGGGGGGGCACAAATGCAATAGCCCCCCTCCTGGCAGGGGTTCTTACTTCATTGGGGCAATGGGCATCATAGGGCCAGGATTGGGAGAGGGAGGGTAGCAGGCAGGTGGATAGTGAGAAGGGTAATAGGCATGTAGATATGCAGCATGTTTTTAATAGTAATTATATTTTTGTGATAGATTTAATGCTGAGCAACAGGAGTCAAGAAGGGTAAAGAGGCTAAGGACAGCAGATATCAGTGGTACGTACCCAAATATTATTATAGATGGGAATGCATAGAGGAGGTGGGTGGTGGCAGTCATGGAGGTGCAGTTAACTCAGATAGGCATGGTGTGCCTGTGGGAAAGAAGGACAATATCAGCAATATGCGATCAAAAGATAGAGTGGCCAGTGCTAACAATAGAAGTATAGGCAAAATAGTGGAAAATGAAATAGAGGACAGAAGTAATGATGTGGATATTTTACAGGCACAGAGATCCTTACCTGAGGCTCCAGGTCAAGTAGTAGCAGCTGAAACAGCGCAGCAGCAGACAGACTGATGTGATGGATTCAGAAGGGCAATGTGTGGCAAGCGCAGAAAAGGACAGGGGGAAAAATAACAAGAGATCTGAGGGTTACAACAGAAATATGTGTACAGGAGGGGTTTGCCATCTGCTAGTTACTCAGTTTGATTCAGAGGTTGAGAAGGTTAAAGGTGAAGGTAATAGACACATGTTAAAGATAATGAAAAATATTTATGCTAAGCAAGGGGAGGGGGAGATTAAGTGGGCAGGTCAAAGGAAAAGGACAGGGATATGGAAAAATCAGATCAGGAATATGATGCAGATGATGAGGTGTCAGCAACAGGGGTTCTGCTGTTATCTACTCATTTGAAGGCAAAAATAGTTGACAAATCAGATAGGGTAAATATATAGTTTTTTTGAGATAACAAGGGAAGCAGTAGCATGGAATTCTAGAGGGGAGGTGGGAAAAAAATTGCAAGTTAAAGCAGACATTCCCAAAGTAGGTAAAAGAGATGCTAATTTATGCAGAATGTTTTCTTTCCTAAGATATAGAGAATCCACAACGTCATCAATTACTAGTGGGAATATCACTCCTGGCCAGCAAGAGGAGGCAAAGAGCACCTCAGCAAAGCTGTTAAGTGTCACTCCCCTACCCATAACCCTTAGTCATTCTCTTTGCCTCTGTTAATGGAGCAGGTGAAGTTTTGGTGTCTGAAGAAAATTGGACTACTTTCGCTACAATCAAGATTTTGGGTATAGCTGTAGTCCACATCAATCTCTTCAGTAGAGTAGTGGTGGCTTTAGAGCAGTCAGGAATTTATAAGGTGGGCCTTGCTGCGTTTTCCTAACATGTTGCTGCCCTAGTACAGAAAGCCAGAGTAGGTTTACTCTGTTCTTTCTTTTATACACAGGCCTCTTTAAGAAGTTAGCGTCCTTTCACGCTTTGTGAGCTGTCCTCCTGCCGGACGGCTAGAAGTAGAGGTAAGTGCCTTTGTCTTCTAGGGCTGGGAGGCTGGCACTGTAGGGGTTAAGGAGACCCTCTGCATTCATTTATGGGACTAATATCCTGGGTTCAGGGTTAATTATAGGCAGTGGGCAGGCACATTGGTATGTGAAGAAGCAGGATTCAGCTCATTCAAAGACTGAGGTTAATCCCTCAGTCTTTGAGGGATAAAAGCAGAAAGGGTAAATATATAGTTTTTTTTTTTTGAGATAACAAGGGAAGCAATAGCATGGAAGTCTAGAGGGGAGGAGGGAAAAAAATCGCAAGTTAAAGCAGACTTTCCCAGAGTAGATAAATGGGATGCTAATTTATGCAGAATGTTTTCTTTCCTAAGATATGGAGAGTCCACAACGTCATCAATTAATAGTGGGAATATCACTCTTGGCCAGCAGGAGGAGGCAAAGAGCACCTTAGCAAAGCTGTTAAGTGTCACTCCCCTACCCATAATCCCCAGTCATTCTCTTTGCCTCTGTTAATGGAGGAGGTAAAGTTTTGGTGTCTCAAGAAAATTGGATTTCTTTCGCTAAAATCAAGATTTTGGGTATAACTGTAATCAACATCAATCTCTTCAGTAGAGTAGTGGTGGCTTTAGAGCAGTTTGGAACTTATAAGGTGGGCCTTGCTGCGTTTTCCTAACATGTTGCTGCCCTAGTACAGAAAGCCAGAGTAGGTTTACTCTGTTCTTTCTTTTTTTACACAGGCTTCTGTAAGAAGTTAGCGTCCTTTCATGCTTTGTGAGCTGTCCTCCTGCCGGATGGCTAGAAGTAGAGATAAGTGCCTTTGTCTTCTAGGGCTGGGAGGCTAGCACTGTAGGGGTTAAGGAGACCCTCTGCATTCATTTATGGGACTAATATCCTGGCTTCAGGGTTAATTTATAGGCAGTGGGCAGGCACATTGGTATGTGAAGAAGCAGGATTCTGCTTATTCAAAGACTGAGGTTTATCCCCTTCAGGGACAGAAGGGGTTAATCTTGTTTTGTTGGCTCAAGAGTTTTATTTTGCACTTAATTAAGGTTGTGGGCACTTTTATGTTTTATATCACTTATTCTGCAATTTCTTGCCGGCTCTGATGTAGGTAGCGGCTTTTCCACTCTAAAACTCAGTCTTTCCAGCTTGAAGCGCGAGCTCTGCATTTGTGACGCAGCTTCACTTGCTGGTGACATCTTGCCTCGCTCCTAACAGACTTATCGGAGCGGTCTCAGTGGCTGCTGTTGTGGACTCCTGGTTCTTCTTTGCTTGTTTCAAAACGAAGGGGCAGGTAGGCACCTCAGTCTCAGGCTTGCTTCCCAAATTATTATTATTCAAGACTTTTTGGGAATCAATTCTGCAAGCTGTGAGGCCAATATGCTTTCTTAGAAAGAGTATGTGTTGTACCTTTTTCTTCACTTAAAGTGACAGTACTTCAATAAAGTATTGTTTATTTTTTTGCCTTTTTTGCTAAAAAAAATTGTTATCTCTATCATGTAGCAGGAATCTGCTCCTATGGACAGGTGTTTGCTTTGTTTGGAGAATCAAATGGTATTGCCCTTGCAATTTTGTTCCTCATGTATAGAGAGGACTTTAAAAAATAAAGATAAATTCTTTGTTTCTGAGCCAACCATCTCTCAGGATGATGTTGTTCCCAAGCCTTAGTGGCGTCACATACAGTGCCCTGCAGTTCCTCTTAGTCTCCTAGAGGAGTGTATTTGCCTGCGGAAATTGCTGCTCAGGTATCTTTGGCGGTATCTGCGGCATTATCTTACATTCCTATGCTAAAGGGAAAATGCAAGAGGAACTTTAGAGACTCAGATATTAAGGTTTCTGTTCCAACCTCTGCTACTCAGGTCACCCTCTCTCATAAGTCTGAGGAGGAGAATACGTTGGTAGCCTCTGAGGGTGAAATTCGTTTTGTAAACAAGGTAATACCAACAGTGGAGATGGATTGGAGGTTGGCCAAAACACCTCTGAAGGCAGCTAGATTGTTGCAACAATTATTAGTTCATGAAAATGTAGATGACAGGAATTTTCTTTCACATGGTTTGTTATAGGATTTTATTGTGCCTGTACAATCTGAAGTAAAAGGGGCAGGCAGAGCGAGGAATTTGAAATCAGCTGTAGAGTTCCCTGAGGTCCTGCAAGAAAAGTTAGATAAGGAAGTAAAATTAAGCTGGATGGAAGGCCCATTGAAATAAAGATTTGGTGGTGTCACTGTTAGGCGTTGTCCCAAAGAAAGAGCAGGGCAAATATAGGATGATCCAGCATCTATCTTACCATAGGGGGCTCGGTAAATGACGCTATAGCTTAAGAGGATTCATCTGTTGAATACCAGTCTTTTGACAGGGCTGTGCAGATGGTGCGGGGCATGGGCAAGGGTCACATTTGTTGCCCCTTAATCCAGTGAGTTTTAAGTTGATGGGATGCAAGTTTAATGGCAGCTATTATTTGGATAATTGTTTACCCATGGGGTGTTCCATTTCCTTTGCAGTGTTTGAAAAGTTTTGTTCTAAGGATTGTGGAAACTTAAAACAAAACTTGTTGGGCATGTTGGAATTTTAGGGGTTCCAGTAGCAAAAGAAAAGACAGAGGGCACTTGTACCAGGCTAGCTTTCTTAGGCATAGTAATAGATTCTATGAAGAGTCAATGTGAATTGCCATTTGAAAAAGTGGAGAAAGCTGGAGATTTGATAAAGGGAAGAAAGTATCACTTAGGGAGATGCAAAAAGTGTTAGGGGTTTTGAACTTTGCGCGCAAAGTTATTCCAGTCTGCAGAGTTTTTAAGAGAAGGTTAAAGCTTAGCATCCATGAAATCAGGATAACTAGGGAATTGAGAAAGGATCTTAAAGTGTGAGATTCATTTTTGGTTTAGTTTAATGGGGTGAGAATTCGGGAAGAAGAGATTTCAACATAGGAGTTAGAATTGTTTACTGATGCAGCAGGTTGATGCGGTTTTGGAACATTTTTGCAAACGGAGTGAGTGGTGTGCAGGAAAGTGGCCCGAGGAATGGAAAGATAACGGTTGGGTGAAGAACTTGTTCGAATTATTTCCCTTAGTGGTGGCAGTGACGCAGTGACTTTATGGGGGGGAATTTCTATAAAGAAGCAGAGAAGGCGCCACATAGCATAATTATGTGAGATATATCAAGTAACGAAATAGAAAACTCAGATGCACTCACGTTTAGCAAAGCACCAAGATGTGATGCAGGCTGGGCAAGCCGGAACCTTAGAGTTGTCCGGTAAAACTCTCCTCTCAGGCAAGATCTCCCCCAATGCCAGATGGTAATCACAGGATAATAGTGCTGTTTGAGTCAGGTGTATTAACAACTCCAGCAGTAACAGGTGTAAAAACCAAGCAGGGATGTCCAGACAGGCAAAGTAGCAAGTTGTATGAATAAAAGTGTTTATTATAACACATTAAAAGCACAGCAACGCGTTTCTCAGTATCCAGTACTGTTTCCTCAGGCTGATAAAACTATACAATACTTGCTACTAGATATAAAATAAGGCCAATCAAAAAGTTGTTTGAACAGACACACCTTTGTTTACCTTAATTGATCACATGATTCACAGGTAAATACAAAACATTTTGTTAGCATTTCTCATATGCATATATTAGCTAACATCAAAGGTATACAACAAGTTAAAATACATGTGTATTCATATATATAACAGAGGTATTTTGCTTAGATGTGTGTATAAACGTCACCTTATTATTACCCAAACATATACATCTGTTAATATCACTTGATAAAGAAAATCTCTATTGTGCTGTTCGCACAAATAAAATCCCAACTTCAATGTAATTATCTGCCCTCTAGACTAACTGCTCTAAATATATAGCTGATCGTATGTTTATCTATACTAAAGCCTCAAGCACATCAGTAAGTGTCGGCATATGTTTCGATATAATGTTTGTGTTCTGGTATTTGTGTTGTAATACACTTTTGGCACCTCTCGGTAGTCATTACCTTAATATCCATGTTGCGGGGCTAAGATTTATATGTGAAAAATAATAATAAATAAAGGTACTTTCCCTCAATCTCAGTTTCATATAATGGCGGTGAGCCGTGACAGTATACACACAGGCTACACGTTAGCCAATAAAGTAGGTGTTCGTGACGTACTAATTCCCTATGGGCGCCGGTCATAAAGTTAATACACGCCCTCGACACAAACTGCCAATCACGCAGCTCCATAAACATTCTACGAAATTTTATGATCTATATACGGCTAGTTGGATATACTAGCGAACTTTCAACGTACAATGAATGAAGACTGTACGCTAGTCAATATTGAGTGTACATATTTATCTGTTAATTCTTGATCTATTTAAAAAAATATAATAGATCGAGATTATTTTATACCAATGTTTTTCTGTGTGTCATAAGAAAGTAGGAGTTGGCTATTTTAGCCAATCAAATTACAATTCCATATATGTAATGTGATGGAAAAATACTAAAGTGAATAAAGTGAGGTGTTTCTTAACCACTATAATAGACATTGTGGTGTCTCAATGTGCTATGAATTACTACAAGAATTATAGTATCTTTGGTAAATGTGATCTGTTGTTGTAGGTGTACCAATATAAATGGCGATATATAAATCGCCATCTGAAATTCCTACAATATATAAAAAATAAAATTATAATAAATAATAAAGAGTGCAATTATATTGCTATGCTCCTAATTTATATGTGTAAATAGTGTATAGAATAAAACGTGAATACTTGATGTTAATAATTATACTTATTTGTATTGAAGTGCACAACATAAGTGAACATATAATCTATATTACCTTATTAGTAAATTAACATATATTTCATAGATGTACTTAATGGCTAAAGGCTACCAAATCCATATTCATATTAAGGCCATTAGGATATAAAGTACCCAATTGGTATATCCAGAATGTTTCACATTGGCGCAATCTGTTATATCTGTTGTATAAATGGGAGGTAGGAATATGCTCAATAGGAGTAATTTGAAATATATTCAAATTGCCTTGGTGGACAGAATGGCAATGTTTGGGAACACTATGATTCTTTAATTTATTTTTCATGTTCCTATAATGTTCATTCCATCTCGTCCTAACTATGCGGCAGGTGCGCCCTACGTATTGGATTTTACAAAGTTGGCATGTCAGCAGATATACTATATAAAATGATGCACATGTAAGATGGTCTTGTATAGGGAAACTAAGCCCCTTTGTATAAGATGTGAAGTTGGTAGTTCCTACTGTACTATATTTGCACATTCTGCAGTTTTTCTTTTGGCATTTAAAAACCCCTTTTTTGTTATTATTAATTACTCTCTTTTTAATGTTTGTAAGGGATCCTTGGACTCTTCTAGGAGTCGAGGATTTAGTATTGTTCTTATTAATGACTACTTTGCTAGGGGCTAATAAATTCTTTAATGTTGGAGCTCGTCTAAACACACACTTTGGTTGCTTGTCCAAATTTGTTTTAAGTATTGGGTCTCTTATTAATATGCTCCAATGTTTTTTCATTATATTATTAATTAATTTGTGGTTAGTATTATATTGAGTTATAAACATACTAGTATTATTTTTATTCTCATTTTCTTTCATTTTGTCCTCCATAGACTTTTTCTAAAAATAATTTTCCCTATTATCAGTTCTTGCTCTATTAAGACTTCCCCTAATTAACTCTCTAGGGTATCCTTTTTCTAAAAATCTTTCTACCAGTATTTGGCTTTGCGTATCAAAATCTGACATATTGTTACAATTTCTTCTTAACCGCTTTTGATTTTGGTAAGTGTGATAGACACTGGCAACCCGACTGGGTGGCTCCGCCAGAAGGGTCCTTCCTATACCTGGAACATGCCGCTATGTAGCGGAGGAAAGTGATTATAGCAGTGCCCATCCAAATAACCAGACAGAACCAGTATTCAGTTGAAACAAAGAACAACTTTATTGTGGAAACTTACTGCTTATATACACAAACACATCTTCATAAGGAGTCTTATCAGACCTCCAGATCTCCTGTGATTCCCGCCCCTCCAGACATGCTGGCGCCCCCATAGCAGTTATAGTCCCATAGAGTCCCAGTGATAAGGAGGTGGTTATTCCGGGTGATCCCGGGGGAGCGGTGGAACTTCCAGGGTGTCATTGGAAAACATCTGGTCCCCTGACGCCACAGTCCAAAAAGCAACATGATTCGTTGCAGGAGGCCAGAGCTACGGGTGATCAAATGTACACTGGGAAAGCCATGGGAAGTAGGAGTTGTAGGGGGGGGTCCAAAACCCAAAGTTCCCAAAGGAGCTCCCCTCCAGCAATCACCCCACGTCTTGCCCGCCCTAGGGGGTACCAATCCCCAAAAGAGCGGAGCTCTGGGGTGAAGGGCCGCTGGAACGGCCTGGGGTAAAAATCAGCGGGTATTCAGGGAGGCGAGACGGGCCAGTAGTTCCAGGAGCCCGGCCAGCCAGAAAAGAGTTAGGCGGTCAGAGATTAACTCTTCCATGAGGATGTACAGATCACAAAACAAGCAAAACCAAGAGTCTGGGAGATCGCGAATGCCCTGAAAAGTCCGGCTAGATCCACACACGAGTCGGCCTGGGGCTGTCTGGGGAGTTATCCTAACTTAGTTTGCCGGGAAAGTCCGTCAGCATTCCCATTGTTTTTTCCCGGGCCAAAAATATTAGATAGTGAAGTTGAAGGACTGCAAGGCTAAACTCCACCGCAACAGGCGCCCATTGTCCTCAGCGACTCAGTGGAGCCAAACCAGGGGGTTGTGGTCTGTGAGAATGGTGAAGGCCTGTCCGTACAGTTAGGGTTGTAGCTTTTTAAGGGCCCACACCAAGGCCAGGCATTCTTGTTCCACCACCGCGTAGCCCACCTCTCTCGGCAACAGCTTCCTACTGATGTAAGCTATGGGGTGGTCATGTCCTTCATCGAACACCTGGCTCAGCACTACTCCTAACCCGAACATGGAGGCATCTGTATGGACACAAAAACATTTGGTTGGGTTAGGGGCAGAAATCAAGGCTGTCTTGAGGCTTTGGAAGTCAGCCTCACACTCAGGGGACCACAGGACCTATCGGGGTAACTGCTTTCGGGTTAGGTTGGTCAGGGGTTTGGCCAGGGAACTGTAGTTGGGGACAAGCTTGCAGTACTACCCGGTGGTTCCTAGGAAAGCTAAGACCTGGGTCTTGGTCATTTGGGTTGGTCAGTTTGCGACTGCCTCAATTTGGCCATCTCCGGACACTGCTTTCTGCAGCCTACTTGGTGTCCAAGGTACTGGACCTCCAAGCATCCAATCATACATTTTTCGGGCTTAAGTGTCAGACCAGCAGCCCTGTTGTGGTCTAGAATGATGCCTAGATGAACCAAATGGTCCTCGAGGTGTCGCTGTAGACTGCAATATTGTCCAAGTATGCGCAGGCATAATCCTGGAGGACCTCTAGGAGGTGATCTACCATCCTCTGGAAGGTCGCCGGAGCATTCTTCATCCCAAACAGCATGACCTTAAACTGGCAGTATCCCTTGTAGAGGTCTAGGGTGGTCAGGAAGTTGCAGCGGGCGATATGGTCTAGAAGGCCATCGACCCTGGGCATAGGGTAGGCATCAGTGGTGGTTCTGTCATTGAGTCTACGGTAGTCTATGCAGAACCGGGTGGTCCCATCCCGTTTACCACCAGGGAGGCCCAGGGGCTGTTGGATGGTCCAATTACACAATGTCCAGTATTTCCCTGAGCTTGCTGTGCATATTTTCCCTAAGTGCCTCTGGGACCCATATGCCTGCTGTCACGGGGCACCTGTCCCAGGGTCTCCACTTAGTGTACCGCTACCGCTGTGTACCCAGGGGTAGTGGAGAACATGTCTCGCCGGTTCCCTAGCACCTGGTTGACTTGCTCCCTCTGCCTAGTCCCTAGCCTCTCATCTAACTGTTTGTAACCTATGCCTGGGGGCATCCTATTCTGCCCAGGGAGCTCCGGCATGGGGAGACTCTCTGAGTCCTCCATAGCTGGAGCACATATGGTGGCTACGTCCTCTGACCTTTTCTGGTATGCCTTCAGCATGTTCACATGAAAGGTCCGGCGGATCTGGTCATCAGAGCATTTGGCTACCAGATAGGTTGTGTCTTTCAGCTGTTCTAACACTCAATAGGGTCTCTGCCAGGATGCCTGTAGCTTGTCTGTTTTGACAGGCTTCAGGGCCAGGACCTTCTGCCCTACTTTTAGGGTCCGTTTACGAGCATTCCGGTTGTACCATCGCTTCTGCCTACCTTGAGTGACCTGAAAGTTCTCTCTCACCCTCTCAACAAGGTCCTTCAGTTGGTCCCTGAATTCCAGCACATACCCCACAATGGAGTGTCCTTCCAACCCAACTGATCCTTCCCAGTGGGCTCTCAACAGGTCTAGGGGCCCCCTCACCCTCCGGCCATATACTAGTTCAAAGGGGGAGAACCCAGTAGATTCCTGGGGCATCTTTTGGTATGCAAACAATAGGTGTGGCAGGTATCTCTCCCAGTCTTTGTGAGAGGCCAAGAACATCTTAAGCAACTGCTTCAGGGTCACGTTGAACCTCACACCCAACCCATTAGTCTGGGGGTGGTACAGAGCGCTCTGCAGGGGTTTTATCCCACAGAGCCTCCATAGCTGCTGGATGAGCTTAGCAGTGAACTGGGTTCCTTGGTCTGAGATCACTTCCCAGGGAAATCCTACCCTGGCAAATATCCAGGGCAGCGCATCTGCCACTGTCTCTGCATGGATATTGGACAGGAGGATTGCCACAGCTACCCTGCTGAAGGGTTCGTCAATGATGAGAAGGGGGTGCAAGGAGGCTTTGGAGTGGTATCCTGTCTTGCCTACTCTCTGGCAAATGTCACAGGTCCTGCAGTACTGCCTAATGTCCCCGGTAACCCCTGGCCAAAAGAAGGTCTGAGTCAGTCGATAACGGGTCCTAGTGATGCCTAGATGTCCTGCTAGTGGAATGTCATGCCCTATATGCAGCAGGTCGTACCTATATTTTTGCAGTACCACCATCTGGCATTTGGGCAACTGCCCTCTTTCTCTTTCGGTAGCCCTGTATAGGAGCCCTCTCTCCCACTCAAAACGGTCCCCTCCTGAGCCCCCTGGGGTCAGTCCATACCCGGGCACGGTAAGGAGCTAAAGTCAGGTCCCTCAATGTCTCTTGGGTGAAGTCAGTGGGGGACGCCCAGGAGATGTGGTCAGGCAGGAGTTGGGGCATCCTACATTCATCTCCGATTACACATGCATCTACCCAGTGCACTTCTAATCCTCCTGCAGAAGGGGTCATGTTGCCGCCTGATTTTGCTGAGCAGCTGCAAACGGCGGCATCTGCGGTCTTTATTGCTTTAACTTGCCCGGCTAAGTGCCAGTGAAAGGTTAAACATTGTTATCCTTCCCAGGGGTCATCTACTCCGTTGGAAGTGTCTGAGACTAGATTATCCGCTGATGCAGAGGATTCCGATACTTCGGAGGACTCTCTCTCTGGGTCGGAATCTGCGGCCTCTAAACCTCCGGCTGCGAAGGAACCAGACTTTAGGTTTAGGATGGAGAACTTTTTATTAAAAGAGGTGTTGGCTACTCTAGAGGTTCTGGAACCAAAGTTACCAGAGAAACCTTCTATTCCTAAGCTTGATAAAGTTTATGAGGACAGGGTAGTGCCCCAGACTTTCCTAGTTCCCGTAAAGATGGCGAATATTATGAAGAATGAATGGGAGAGACTTGGATCATCTTTCTCCGCTTCTTCTTTGTTTAAAAAATTGTTCCCGGTTCCAGACTCTCAGTTGCGGGGATCTGTCCCTAAGGTGGATGGAGCTTTCTCTATGCTTGCTAAGCGCACAACTATCCCGCTCAAGGATAATTCATCGTTTAAGGAACACATGGATAAGAAATTAGAGACCCTGTTAAGAAAGATGTTTCTGCACATGGGGTTCGTGTTTTAACCTGCAGCCATGGTCGCTACCATGGTGGGATCCGCTACCTATTGTTGTGACTCTCTATCAGAGATGATTAAGGTGGAGACTCCCCTCAATGAGATACATGAAAGAATTAAGGCCCTGAGAGTAGCTAATTAGTTTATTTGTGATGCTAATATGCAGATTATTCGCTTGAATTCCAAGACATCAGGCTTTTCTGTTCTGGCCCGGAGGGCTCTGTGGTTGAAGTTGTTGTCTGCTGACATGACGTCCAAATCTAGATAGCTTTTCCTTCCATTTAAAGATTCTTTTCGGTCCAGGCCTGGACACTATCATATCCACGGTCACGGGGGGCAAGGGTGCCTTTCTACTGCAGGATAAGAATAAACCTAAGGGTCCTAATTTTTGTCCCTGCCGCGAAACCCGAGCAGTCCAAGGGATCTTGGAAACCTTCTCAGTCTTGGAATAAAGCCAAGCAGAGCAAGAAGCCTGCAGAGACAAAATCGACATGAAGGGGGGCCCCCGATCCATCTCTGGATCTCATAGGGGGCAGACTATCTCTTTTCGCAGAGGCTTGGATGAGAGACATCCAGGATCCTTGGGTTCTGGATGTTGTTGATCAGGGTTACAGAATAGGTTTCAAAACTCATCCTTCCAGGGGCAGATTTCTTTTGTCAAATCTATCATCAAAACCAGAGAAACAGGATGCCTTTCTAGAGTGTGTGAGGGATCTCTCCTCTCTAGGAGTAATTGTACTGGTACCTCTAGCAGAAAGGGGTCTAGGGTACTATTTAAACCTTTTTGTGGTACCAAAGAAGGAGGGCACGTTTCGCCCGATTCTGGACCTAAAGTGCTTGAACAAGTTTCTGTTAGTTCCATCGTTCAAAATGAAGACGATAAGGTCTATACTGCCCCTAGTTCAAGAGGGTCAATTTATGACTATGATAGACTTGAAGGACACTTACCTTCATGCCAATACACAAGGATCACTTCAGGTTCGCCTTTCTGGATCAGTGCTTCCAGTTTGTAGCTCTTCCCTTTGAGCTGGCTACTGTTCCAAGAATCTTCACAAAGGTTCTGGGAGCTCTGCTCTCGGTGGTGAGATTCAGAGGGTTAGCAGTTGCTCCTTATCTGGACGACATGCTGGTTCAGGCTCCATCCTACCAGCTGGCAGAGGACCATTCGGGAGTTCTTCTCCTTCTTCTGCGATCTCATGGATGGAAGATAAACTCAGGAAAGAGTTCTCTGGTTTCCAGTACCAGAGTGGAGTTTCTGGGCACGATAATAGACTCCATAGCCATGAAAAAATTCCTAACAGTCGAATTTGATTTAGATTGATGGCACCACTCAGAATCCCGTGTTAGGTCTTGTACCGTTCTATAATAAGGTCAATGGCCTTAGTAATATAGAATAATTTGTGGTTGGGTGCTATGTATCATCATAGTAACATTTTGCAGATTGGTTAGCTTAAGAAACTAACCAGAAAAAGATACTGTGTAAGCACTCCAAAGACCCTCAGTATTATGGAGTTGAAAAAAGAAAGAATCACACAATTAAAATATAAACTTTTATTAGAAATAGGTTAAAATTGTGGGTAGATTAAAACTAAAATGCTGGTCTGAATTTTCCAGTACAAAGACTGGATATTGTGCACTAGAACCTCATATGTAATGGTGTCTAATGGCGAATTAAAAGTCACTGACTGTAATTGCACATATATCCCCCAAGGGTAAAAACGAGGATTAGGAGAAATAAAGTGAGTTTCTGCAGAGACAGTTATGCTCACTCTTATTATAATTTTAATGTCTCTGTGAGACACAGGCAATATTGAATGATAGAAATATCTATGTTAAGCACATAGATAGAGTGATGTAATAGAACAGAATTCTAAGCACAGTTATGCTCACTCTTATTATAACTTAAATATCTCTGTTGGTCACAGGCAAAATTAAAGGGTATAAATATCTATATTAAGCACATAGATAGAGTGATGAGATAGAGCAGTATTATATGCACTGCGGTAATCACTAAGTATGATGATTGTATTCAGTTGCTCTTAATGAGCATTATTATTAGTAAACATCATAGTGATTGTATGACTAGCATGGGTCTATAATATTATAGAAAGAATTAATTCTAATCCGTTGATAGAAAAAATACTGTAATATTAAATTGCCACATTTGCCTTGTTACGAATTAATATTAATAAGAGTGATACCAACCAACCCTATATGAGGGATTAATAGTCAACAACTCAGTAGTTGGTATCAAAAAGACTACTTTGACTTTGAAGTGAGAGATACTTAATAACAATTATTATACTGCCTCTCTCAGATTAGTTCTATGCTTGCACTGTAAGTGGTAGTTGAGATATAATAATATATTAGGCAGTGCTTATCATGCCAGTATATATTTGTATCATATCAGTTAAGTATTATAATTGTTGCCAAGAAAAATCAAATTCATACATTGGCTTAAAAAATAACTATTGTAATACAGTTCCCAACTAGATAGAATTAAGTTGTCAAATTTCCTTTATTGGTGTTGGACAAGATAAATATTTTACGTGCTTTATGCAGAATGGTGTTATTTGACTTTTTCCACTATTATTCCTGATAGATGTACAATTAAATAAAGTGCAACCAGTATAGCAAAATAATTAATCCATTTAGACGGGCTAATATAAAGCCCTTATTAAATAACTGTATATTTGTGCTATATAGGGTGCTTATACAGCAAATTACTGAGTCAGTTAGCAGATATAACTTTAAATTAATCTTGCATAGACACCCTCATAACCTCCATATAATATGGACCGCTGCCAATTGTAGCGCTTATTTTTACAAAGTGTCAAATGCAATAGCCACCTAATTTGTACTGGTTGCTAGATAACAGCCTTAAGTAACTGGCTAAAGAGGACGCTGACACCACCTCTGTAGTGTTTAAATTCACCACAGGTCTTGTAACTGTTAATGTGCTATCTAGCACTGCCAGTTTAGGCATCCACTATAGTAAGATATTTCTAACGTAAAGCATATAGTTCTCTGCTCAGATACTTCATACATTCATCAATTCAATTTTGTAAGTAATGTTGATGAACGGATTAGCAGAGAGCTAGTGCGAATTAATTAACAGTAGGTGCTAATGGTTCTAAAGTTATACCGCCATAAATATCATTCCCCTTACGACACGCTTGGCTATACCGTGTAACACATTCAAATACACACTGCTAAATTATAGCTTCAATGCAGGTTAAGTATAGTATGTTTGGCTATAATAATGTGTCACCAGTTAAAGTAAAACAAGAGGTCTAGTGATTTAAATTATCCCAGCAAGTACACGCTAAAAACTACAATGAGCTCCCATAAGCTCCCCCTTCCTCCCTTGACATGTTTCGCCGGGTTTCCGACTTTATCAAAAGGCCCTTTCTGCAAAAAATTCCTAACAGACCAGAAATGTTACAAAATTGTCTCCAGCTGTCTTGCCCTTCAGTCCTCCTCAAGGCTATCGGTGGCCCAGTGCAAAGAGGTGATTGGGCTCATAGTATCCACTATAGATGTCATTCCTTTCGCCAGATTTCATCTCCGGCCTCTTCAGCTGTGCATGCTGAGGCAGTGGAATGGCGATAATTTGGACCTATCCCAACTGATCTCTCTGGACAACAGGTCGAGGGAATCTCTCTCTTGGTGGCTCCATCCAGATCAGCTGTCCCAGGGGACATCCTTCCTCAGACCATCTTGGGAGATTGTGACTACGGACGTGAGTCTCTCAGGTTGGGGAGCGGCTTGGGATGCCAGAAAGGCACAGGGCAGGTGGAATCGAAAGGAGTCTCTTCTACCGATCAACATCCTGGAGCTTTGGGCAATCTTCAACACTATGGGGGCTTGGCCCCTCCTGGGTTAGTCAAAGTTCATCAGATTCCAGTCGGACAATATTACCTCGGTGGCTTACATCAACCATCAGGGGGGAACGAGAAGCTCCCTAGCCATGAGGGAAGTATCTCGGATTCTGGAGTAGGCGGAGGCCCACGACTGCTCTCTATCAGCAATCCACATCCCGGGTGTGGACAACTGGGAAGCGGATTTTCTCAGCAGACAGTCATCTGGTCTTTTCACCCCAAAGTGTTTGCAGAGATTTGCAACAGTTGGGGGACTCTGGAGATAGATCTCATGGCATCCAGACTCAACTTCAAGCTAACCAGATACAGTTTGCGGTCCAGGGATCCACAGGCAGAACTGATAGATGCCTTAGCAGCGCCTTGGGGATTCAACCTAGTTTACATATTTCCACCGTTACCACTTCTACCTCGTGTAGTGGCACGCATCAAGCAGGAGCAAGCATCAACTATTCTGATTGCTGCGCAGTGGCCGCGTAGGACATGGTTTGCGGATCTAGTGGGGATGTCAACGTCTCCTCCATGGAGGTTGCCCTGTCGCAGGGATCTGCTGGTCCTTTTGTGCATCAGAATCTAGATTCTCTGAGGCTGACTGTGTGGAGATTGAAAGCTTAGTCTTAGCCAGAAGAGGATTTTCTGAGAAGGTGATTGATACTCTCATTCAAGCCATCTCATCTATCATAAGGTGGGGAGGACCTACTTACTCTGGTGTGAAACTCGTGGATATTGCTGGCATAAGGTCAGGGTATCCAGGATTCTTTCCTTCCTCCAGGATGGTTTGGAGAAGGAACTTGCTGCTAGTTACTTAAGGGGACAGATTTAGGCTCTATCTGTGTTGTTACACAAGAAGCTCACAGAGCTCCCTGATATACAGTATTTTGTTCAGGCTCTGTCCAGGATCAGGCCTGTATTTAGACATTCTGCTCCTCCTTGGAGTTTGAATCTGGTTCTGAAAGTTTTGCAGGGGGCTCCGTTCGACACTATGCATTCTCTTAACATTAAGACTCTGTCTTGGAAGGTTCTTTTTCTACTGGCCATTGCTTTGGCACACAGAGTGTCTGAATTAGCGGCCTTGCAATGTGAGCCTCCTTACCTGGTTTTCCATGCAGATAAGGCTGTCCTTCACACTGGACTGGGATTTCTCCCTAAGGTTGTGTCTGATCGCAACATTAATCAGGAAATTGTGGTTCCTTCCTTGTGTCCTAAACCCTCTTCTTCGAAAGAACGGTTACTTCATAACTTGGATGTGGTTCGAGCTTTGAAATTCTATCTTCAGGCTACAAAGGATTTCAGACAAACTTCAGCTTTGTTTGTTGTCTATTCAGGGGAAGCGCAAGGGGCAGAAGGATTCTTCCACTTCCCTATCCTTTTGGCTGAGGAGCATGATTCGCTTGACTTAAGAGACAGCGGGACATAAGCCTCCTCAGAGGATTATGGCTCACTCAACTAGAACTGTGGCTTCTTCTTGGGCCTTCAAGAATAAGGCCTCTATGAAGCAGATTTGTAAGGCGGCTACCTGGTCCTCCTTACATACTTTTTCAAAGTTTTACAAATTTGACGTTTTTGCTTCAGCTGGAGCTGCTTTTGGGAGAAAGGTTTTGCAGGTGTTCTGTGAAGGGACCTAACTTTTCAAAAGAGCGAACCATGTCACTTCCTGTGATGTTTCATCAGCTGTTACTCTCATTTTGACCCTAATACGCATGCGTGCCAGCGTCATCACATACCTGGCCGCATACGTCACAGTAAAACTATTTAGACTTGTGAAATTCTGAAACCATTGTATAGCGCATGCGTGGGCTTTACTATCACAAATGGGGGAGTTTTATTGAACAATGCTTATTCAACACTGTATGTGCATTATGGTGTGAAACAGAAATAAATGTATACTTATTTAAAAATATTTATTTATATATAACTTCAAACACATACAAACATTCAAAGCACTTGACTTTATGTTTACTGTAAAATATGACATGCAGTGGGGATATCCGAGTGGCTGTTTGTCATGCAGGGACGAATAAACATTGTTCCATGTTTGAGGTTATATATAGACCAAGAAAAAAGGAAACAAATTTATTCAAGAGATATTTTAAAATATAACATCATTTATTTTTGTCTGCAGGTAATTTGCAATGCTATTTTAAAGTGCTGCACTATGATATAAAACTTTAAAAATGGCTTTGATCTCCAGTTAAAGGGACATTCCAGACACAATTGGAATCCACATGGATGCATTTCAGTTTTGAATAAAAGCATTTCTGTAATATACATGTATACATGTATTAGCAAACATGCTTCTAATAAAAGCTACAGGGAGTGCAGAATTATTAGGCAAGTTGTATTTTTGAGGATTAATTTTATTATTGAACAACAACCATGTTCTCAATGAACCCAAAAAACTTATTAATATCAAAGCTGAATAGTTTTGGAAGTAGTTTTTAGTTTGTTTTTAGTTATAGCTATTTTAGGGGGATATCTGTGTGTGCAGGTGACTATAACTGTGCATAATTATTAGGCAACTTAACAAAAACAAATATATACCCATTTCAATTATTTATTTTTACCAGTGAAACCAATATAACATCTCAACATTCACAAATATACATTTCTGACATTCAGAAACAAAACAAAAACAAATCAGTGACCAATATAGCCACCTTTCTTTGCAAGGACACTCAAAAGCCTGCCATCCATGGATTCTGTCAGTGTTTTGATCTGTTCACCATCAACATTGCGTGCAGCAGCAACCACAGCCTCCCAGACACTGTTCAGAGAGGTGTACTGTTTTCCCTCCTTGTAAATCTCACATTTGATGATGGACCACAGGTTCTCAATGGGGTTCAGATCAGGTGAACAAGGAGGCCATGTCATTAGATTTTCTTCTTTTATACCCTTTCTTGCCAGCCACGCTGTGGAGTACTTGGACACGTGTGATGGAGCATTGTCCTGCATGAAAATCATGTTTTTCTTGAAGGATGCAGACTTCTTCCTGTACCACTGCTTGAAGAAGGTGTCTTCCAGAAACTGGCAGTAGGACTGGGAATTGAGCTTGACTCCATCCTCAACCCGAAAAGGCCCCACAAGCTCATCTTTGATGATACCAGCCCAAACCAGTACTCCACCTCCACCTTGCTGGCGTCTGAGTTGGACTGGAGCTCTCTGCCCTTTACCAATCCAGCCACGGGCCCATCCATCTGGCCCATCAAGACTCACTCTCATTTCATCAGTCCATAAAACCTTAGAAAAATCAGTCTTGAGATATTTCTTGGCCCAGTCTTGACGTTTCAGCTTGTGTGTCTTGTTCAGTGGTGGTCTATTTCAGCCTTTCTTACCTTGGCCATGTCTCTGAGTATTGCACACCTTGTGCTTTTGGGCACTCCAGTGATGTTGCAGCTCTGAAATATGGCCAAACTGGTGGCAAGTGGCATCTTGGCAGCTGCATGCTTGACTTTTCTCAGTTCATGGGCAGTTATTTTGTGCCTTCGTTTTTCCACACGCTTCTTGCGACCCTGTTGACTATTTTGAATGAAACGCTTGATTGTTCGATGATCACGCTTCAGAAGCTTTGCAATTTTAAGAATGCTGCATCCCTCTGCAAGATATCTCACTATTTTTTTACTTTTCTGAGCCTGTCAAGTCCTTCTTTTGACCCATTTTGCCAAAGGAAAGGAAGTTGCCTAATAATTATGCACACCTGATATAGGGTGTTGATGTCATTAGTCCACACCCCTTCTCATTACAGAGATGCACATCACCTAATATGCTTAATTGGTAGTAGGCTTTCGAGCCTATACAGCTTGGAGTAACACAACATGCATAAAGAGGATGATGTGGTCAAAATACTCATTTGCCTAATAATTCTGCACTCCCTGTATAGCTGTTTCAAAAGTGTATTTAAGTATTCACTATGAGCCAGCATTTTAAACACAGCACTTGCTTAGAGCGCCTTAGAACGTGCTTGTACCATCTGTTAATGACTCAGTTTGTTAATTGCTGACATGATAAAAGTTCAATGGGCGCTCTCAGCAGCGACAGTATTTAAAATGCTGGTGCACTGAGAATATCTAGCTATGCATCACATGCACGTGCAGAGAAAAATGTTAACACTAAAATAGTGATAACTTTTGCTAGAAGCATTTTTGCCAATACATATATATTGCAAATATGTTTCTATTTAAAGATGTAATTATCTATGTTTAGTTACATTTTGACTGGAATGTCCCTTTAATCAACACATTGTAATTGAGTTGGTGCTTTAGTGTAACTGCCTAATTTAAAATTGTATTTTATTTCAAAATCTCCTGCAGAAAAGTTTTCACTAAAAAAATCTCATCGCAGAAAGTGAAGAAAGTTCTGCCTCTGGGGGTGCTTTAAAGGGATATGTAACTACATTTCTTTTCTTTCATGATTTAGATAGAGCATGTGATTTTAAACTACTTTCTAATCTACTTTTATTATCATTAATATTTTTCTTCGTACTCTTGGTATCTTTTGTTGAAAAGCGGGGATGTATGCTTAGGAGTTGGCCCATTTCTTTAGCACTATATGCAGCAGTTTTTCAAGGTTCAATGGCTATCCATTTGCAAGATCACTAGATAGCAACACTATTTAGCTACCTAGCTATCTCTTCAACACAGAATATCATAGGAACAAAGAAAATTTGTAGTAAATTAAAAACATTTTTATAATGGTATGCTCTGTCTAATTCACAACATTTCGCTGTTTTATATGTTTTTCCCTAAAGCATAATCATTATGAATTCTTCCTTTGCATTTTTGTCTTGTGACAAGGGATAATGGAAACATATTGTAATATTTATTCACATACATCAGAAGCATACTTGACAACTGTCCTGATTTTCCTGGGACAGTCTAAGTTTTTGGCCTCCTTGTTTCATTACATAATTGTCTGCCTTGTAAAAATCTGCCCTGATGTGTTATCTTGGAATGGGTGTCAGGAATCAGGCATGAGATCTATGTTAGTCTTGTGAATTTTACATTAGATTAGCATAATACAATATTTAATATTTTGCACATATTGGGCTAGATTACAAGTGGAGCACTTATTTATCTTGCACCTGCAAACGGGCAAATTTGCCCGTTTGCGGCATATGATAAATAACCAGCCATTACAAGTGATTGGTTATTGCTACCACAAACTCACGGTAGCAATTAGAGCTTATAAAATTAACCAGCGATCAGATCTCTGGTTAATTTTATAAATGTCCACAAACTTAAAGTGATGGTAAATTCTAGCGTTTGTGAAAATACTTCATGACTGAAAGTCCACTTTATTTGTTCCAATGGTAAATCCTAGCGATTCACAAATGCTATGATTTAGCATCACTTTGAGCATTAGTTTTGTTTTTATTTATTTTTATTTTTAAACTGTACTTAGCAGTTTTTGGGGCTAAAGTCGGGGGACGAGGGGTGTTAGAAAAAAAAGTCCCTTTACCTAGCGGTCTATGGGAACTGTGTGTTCCCAGTACATATACAGTATATGTTTATGCTTATATACATATGTATTTATGTGTTAACATGTGTATATGCACAAATTAACACATAAATGTATATGTATATAAGCATATATATATTTGCAATTTGCTGCCATCGCTGTGCAACTTACCCCCTTCGCTGTGCTAGTTCTCATGCCATGAGAATGAGGCTCCCATTGGAGCCTATGGAAGTGCGCTCTCGTGAGCGCAATGCTTCTTAGCAATGCGAATGCAAGCTTGTGTTCGCATTGCTGTCAACTTTTAATACTAGCGCACTTTAGCATATGCTGGTATCCCAAGGCAGAACATACTGCGATGTGCGATCTCATCGCAGAAAATGTACAGTGTCTGCAGAAAGAATGGCAGTAGCAGTTGAAATTATTTTTTTGCCTGCACTTTTAATTTTTACCTGCAGTTGTCACTGTTCCATTCTCTCTCAATGTAAATATTTACTATGTTCCTCTCTCTTCAATTGTTCCTCGCTCTTTAATTTCCTACCCTTTCCTGAACTCCAGGGGCGCGATCCGATATAGATCGCAGTTTGCGGCGCAAGCGAGGGAACCGGCATCGCCCGCAGTTTCAGCTCGCAACTCGAGCTATCCCATATAAGTCGCCGTCAGATGCTAACGTGCAGTAAGTCTGACAAACCAGCGATGTCCAGAAATCTGCGCAAGTACAAATTTCTGGCGTCGCCAGTGACTTGCGCCACGTTAGAAACTGCCGGCGCCTATAAAACCTGACTAAAGTCTAAAACACCCGCACTGTCTAACACGCCTCCCTAACATAGCCCGACACGTCTAACCCTCTATCCGCTATCCCCCCTCACTAGCCTAACAGTAAAAAAGCTATTAACCCCTAAACCGCCGCTCCCGTACCCCGCCGCAACCTAATAAAGTTATTAACCCCTAAACCGCCGCTCCCGTACCCCGCCGCAACCTAATAAAGTTATTAACCCCTAAACCGCCGCTCCCGTACCCCGCCGCCAGCTATATTATATCTATAACCCCCTAAAGTGAGCCCCTAACACCGCCGCCATCTATATTAAAATTATTAACCCCTAATGTAAGCCACTTACACCGCCGCCATCTCTATTAAAATGATTAACCCCTAATTTAATCTACCTACCCCGCCGCCAGCTATATTATCTATATTAACCCTAAGTATATTATAGTTAATATAGGTATTACATTATATATATTAACTATATTAACCCTAATTATATTAGGGTTAATATAGTTACTATAGTATTTATATTAACTATATTAACTCTATCTAACCCTAACACCCCTAACTAAATTTATATTAAATTAATCTAATTCATTTATAAACTAAAATATTCCTATTTAAATCTAAATACTTACCTATAAAATAAACCCTAAGATAGCTACAATATAATTAATAATTACATTGTAGCTATGTTAGGGTTAATATTTATTTTACAGGTAAATTGTTAATTATTTTAACTAGGTATAATAGATATTAAATAGTTATTAACTATTTAATATCTACCTAGTTAAAATAATTACCCAATTACCTGTAAAATAAATCCTAACCTAAGTTACAAATACACCTACACTATCAATAAATTTAATAAACTACAAACATCTATCTAAAAATACAATTAAATTAACTAAACTAAATTACAAAAAAAAACAAACACTAAATTACAAAAAATAAAAAAAAGATTACAAGATTTTTAAGCTAATTACACCTATTCTAAGCCCCCTAATAAAATAATAAACCCCCAAAATAAAAAAAATTCCCTGCCCTATTCTAAATTAAACAAATTTCAAAGCTCTTTACCTTACCAGCCCTTAAAAGGGCCTTTTGTGGGGCATGCCCCAAAGAATTCAGCTCTTTTGCATACAACAAATACAATCCCCCCCCCCCCCATTACAACCCACCACCCACATACCCCTATTCTAAAACCACCCAAACCCCCCTTAAAAAAGCCTAACACTACCCCCCTGAAGATCTCCCTACCTTGTCTTCACCACACCGGGCCGAACTCCTGATCCGATCCGGGCGATGTCTTCCTCCAAGCGGCAAAGAAGAATTCTTCCTCCGGCAATGTCTTCCTCCAAGCGGCAAAGAAGAATTCTTCCTCCGGCGACGTCTTCCTCCAAGCGGCAGCAAAGTCTTCATTCTTCCGGCGGCATCTTCAATCTTCTTTCTTCGCTCCGCCGCCGCGGAGCATCCATCCCGGCCGACTGCTGTACTACGAATGAGGTACCTTTAAATGACGTCATCCAAGATGGCGTCCGCCGAATTCCGATTGGCTGATAGGATTCTATCAGCCAATCGGAATTAAGTTAAAAAAATCTGATTGGCTGATTGAATCAGCCAATCAGATTCAAGTTCAATCCGATTGGCTGATCCGAACAGCCAATCAGATTGAGCTCGCATTCTATTGGCTGATCGGAACAGCCAATAGAATGCGAGCTCAATCTGATTGGCTGATTGGATCAGCCAATCGGATTGAACTTGAATCTGATTGGCTGATTCAATCAGCCAATCAGATTTTTCTAACTTAATTCCGATTGGCTGATAGAATCCTATCAGCCAATCGGAATTCGGCGGACGCCATCTTGGATGACGTCATTTAAAGGTACCTCATTCGTAGTACAGCAGTCGGCTGGGATGGATGCTCCGCGGCGGCGGAGCGAAGAAAGAAGATTGAAGATGCCGCCGGAAGAATGAAGACTTTGCTGCCGCTTGGAGGAAGACGTCGCCGGAGGAAGAATTCTTCTTTGCCGCGTGGAGGAAGACATCGCCGGAGGAAGAATTCTTCTTTGCCGCTTGGAGGAAGACATCGCCCGGATCGGATCAGGAGTTCGGCCCGGTGTGGTGAAGACAAGGGAGGGAGATCGTCAGGGGGGTAGTGTTAGGCTTTTTTAAGGGGGGTTTGGGTGGTTTTAGAATAGGGGTATGTGGGTGGTGGGTTGTAATGGGGGGGGGGGGTATTGTATTTGTATGCAAAAGAGCTGAATTCTTTGGGGCATGCCCCACAAAAGGCCCTTTTAAGGGCTGGTAAGGTAAAGAGTTTAATTTAGAATAGGGCAGGGAATTTTTTTTATTTTGGGGGTTTATTATTTTATTAGGGGGCTTAGAATAGGTGTAATTAGATTAAAAATCTTGTAATCTTTTTTTATTTTTTGTAATTTAGTGTTTGTTTTTTTTTGTAATTTAGTTTAGTTAATTTAATTGTATTTTTAGATAGATGTTTGTAGTTTATTTAATTTATTGATAGTGTAGGTGTATTTGTAACTTAGGTTAGGATTTATTTTACAGGTAATTGGGTAATTATTTTAACTAGGTAGATATTAAATAGTTAATAACTATTTAATAGCTATTATACCTAGTTAAAATAATTAACAATTTACCTGTAAAATAAATATAAACCCTAACATAGCTATAATGTAATTATTAATTATATTGTAGCTATCTTAGTGTTTATTAACTATATTAACCCTAATATAATTAGGGTTAATATAGTTAATATATATAATGTAATACCTATATTAACTATAATATACTTAGGGTTAATATAGATAATATAGCTGGCGGCGGGGTAGGTAGATTAAATAAGGGGTTAATCATTTTAATAGAGATGGCGGCGGTGTAAGGGGCTTACATTAGGGGTTAATAATATTAATATAGCTGGCGGCGGTATAGGGGGATTAGATTAGGGGTTAATAATTTTTATATAGGTGGCGGCGGTGTAAGGGGTCAGATTAGGGGATAGATAAGGTAGATGACAGCGGTGTAAGGGGTTCTAATTAGGGGATAGATAAGGTAGATGGCGGCGGTTTTAGGGGCTCACAGTAGGGGGTTAGTTTATGTAGATGGCGGCGGGGTCCGGGAGCGGCGGTTTAGGGGTTAATAACTTTATTAGGGATTTCGGGGGGGGGGGGATCGCGGTTGACAGGGAGATAGACATTGCGCATGCGTTAGGTGTTAGGTTTATTTTAGAAGATCGCGGTTGACAGGGAGATAGACATTGCGCATGCGTTAGGTGTTAGGTTTATTTTAGCTGCCAGTTTAGGGAGTTACGGGGCTCCAATAGTCAGCGTAAGGCTTCTTACGGCTGCTTTTTGTGGCGAGGTGAAAATGGAGTAAGTTTTCTCCATTTTCGCCACGTAAGTCCTTACGCTGCATATTGGATACCAAACTGCGCGGGTTTGGTATACCTGCCTATAGCCCAAAAAACTACGGGCGACGGCAGAAATATACGCGCGTAACTTCTAGGTTATGCCGTATATAGGATACCAAACCCGCGCAAATATTGGCGTCGCCGGCTTTTGCGGGCGACGATTTTTATCGGATCGACCCCCAGAGTGGTACAGGGTAAAAGCACATTGCAGAAGAGGTAAGTCAGGGCTTAACCAATTTATTTTAAGTCTAAGAGCCAACCTATGTATTTTTGTGTATCTGTATGTGTGTGTATATGTCCTTTAGGAAGCATATATTATACATCAGCAGTATAAGCATGGAGCAGTAGCCCGTCCATACTAAGCATATAGACCCCAGGAGTACAGTAGAGCAGTTTCCCATGCAGACAGCCACTGTTGGAACGTACAGCAGACATCAGCGAGGCTGTACATAAACCTGTCCTCATGCACACTGAGTAAGGGCAACAAACGCAGCAACACCGGCTCTTTAGAGACACTGCAGAAAAATTTTCACTAAAAAAAATCTCATCTCAGAAAATGAAAAAAGTTCTGCCTCTGGGTGCTGGTATTCTCAGTGGAGCACAAATATCGTTTTCACGAAAGCAATATTTAGCGCTCCACTTATAATCTGGCCCATTGTGTGCAATTTACATTGGGTGTTATGGGATGGAAATAATCAGTGGACGTGATCAGTACTCTAAATACTCGCTTACTTGATTAGTCTATTAAGTGGCCCAATTTTTTTTTATTTTTTTTTAATGATGGCTCCTATGGAGGAATGTTCAGTCAATTTTATGGCAGTACTCACATTTAAAGGGACACTAAACCCAAAATAATTATTTTATGATTCAGGTAGATAATACAATTTTAAACAACATTTCAATTTACTTCCATTATCTAATTTGCTTCATTCCTTAGATATCCTTTGCTGAAGAAATAGCAATGTACATGGGTGAGCCAATCACACGAGGCATCTATGTTCAGCCACCAATCAGCAGCTACTAAGCCTATCTAGATATGATTTTCAGCAAAGGATATCAAGAGAATGAAGCAAAATAGATAATAGAAGTAAATTAGAAAGTTGTTTAAAATTGCATGCTCTTTCTTAACCATGAAAGAAAAATGTTGTGTTTCATGTCCCTTTAAACTCTGTAAAATATCATGTGTCAGGAAATGTGATTTGTGTCCCTACTTTGCCTACTTAGGGGATCATCATATAACACCCATCCTGTCCTTATAGAGGGTGTTTGTACTATGAACACAGAGGGGACTGAGTCTTAAAGTAGTGACAGTTGCCTAGTTTCACTATCTGAGCTGGTTAATCAAAAAAAGGGAGCAGCTCACGCCTTGTTGCTCAATGTTGCCATAGAAGCAATCACAAGCTTTTCTTTCTAAATGACATACATTTTGAAAGGCAGAGGAACTAGCTAAATCTCTAGTTTTTTACCTTCAAAATCAGGTAAGACTAATGTGTTTCCAAATGCTTTTATTTTTATAATAGGAGCTAACATGTTAATCTTTTGAAAAGAAAAATGATTGTGACTTGAAAATAGTTTTTGTAGTGTAGTTTATTGTATTCTTGGGGTTTTGTTACTGTTTTCGTATGTCTATTAAAAACAAAATAACATAGAATTGCTCCCATACATGCTTTAATATATAATGTGCTTGGTTTAATGTGTGTATAAAGGAAAATTCTCAGAGCAATAGTAATAGATTTTACAATAGTTTTCAACCTGCAGTTATTTAAAGGGACACTCTCATGATTCAGATAGAAAATACATTTTAAATAACATCCCAATTTACTTCTATTATCTAATTTGCTTAATTCTTTTGATATCCTTTGTTGAAGAAATAGCCATGCACATGGTTGAGACAATCACACAAGGCATCTATGTGCAGCCACCAATCAGTAACTACTGAACCTATCTAGATATACTTTTCAGCAAAGGATATCAAGATAATGAAGCAAATTAGATAATAGAAGTAAATTAGAAAGGTGTTTAAAATGACATGCTCTTTCTAAATCATGAAAGAAAAAAAATTGGGTTTCATATCCCTCATTAACACAAGTTGATTTGTATTGCTTTTTTTTTTAGCTTTTATACACTTGAAGTTACTAGGGATTTAGTTGTCTGTTGTGTTCAGATATAACATTTATGTTTTATTTACATTGGAATGATTTACATAGTAAACTATTTGATGGACAAATGATATTATGTTTCCTATCTAAGCAGTTACACATTACTTTAATAATATTGGCCCATATCCTAAGAAAGTAAATATTCTAGTCAAGTTTGGTGGTAGATGTGGGGGACACTGGCTGGCATTATAGCATTGCCTTCCTCCCCCAAGCATACATGTAGTGCAGAGTTTCTGAGCTTTCTCTCCACTTGGTTCCAATATTGTTAAAATGTGGTCAATGACTCTCCCAGTTTGTTTGTTTTTAAGACAATTGTAGTTTTAAACGTTACTATTTGGAAGTAACAACAAAAGTCTAAATAGACTTTAAAGGGACACTGAACCCAAAACTTTTCTTTCGTGATTCAGATAGAGCATGAAATTCTAAGCAACTTTCTAATTTACTCCTATTATCAAATTTTCTTCATTCTCTTGGTATCTTTATTTGAAATGCAAGAATGTAAGTTTAGATGCCGGCCCATTTTTGGTGAACAACCTGGGTTGTCCTTGCTGATTGGGGGATAAATTCATCCACCAATAAAAAAGTGCTGTCCAGAGTACTGAACCAAAAAAGCTTAGAAGCCTTCTTTTTCAGATAATGATACCAAGAGAACGAATAAAAATTGATAATAGGAGTAAATTAGAAAGTTGCTTAAAATTGCATGCTCTATCTGAATCACAAAAGAAAACATTTGGGTTCAGTGTCCCTTTAATTAAGATTGTTTTGGTTTCACAAGGTTGTAAAATGGACAACTACAATAGCATCTAGCCCATTATATAACTGAAGTTCCAGCAAGTAATTGTGCTGTGATTTTATTACTATCATTTGTGTGCACAAGTTAAGCAAGCAAACAGACAGAAGCTTTATGCATGCAAAACATACTAATAATATGTATTAGATGCAGGATTACCAGGTATCCACTCTCTAACTGGAAAGTCCAGTAAAATATATGTTAAAAAAAATGGATATTTAACTGACTGGATCTGATCTGTGGTCTGATACGTGCAAAGTGAAGGGGCTGCCAGCATTGTGGTCTGCTTTAAGGTACATGTAAGGCATATGGCTGACAAAAGCAGCAGGGAGATGGTGTTTCGCCCAAGGTCTACTCATAATTCTGTCTACCATTTTACACTCTCACTCATCTAGTATTTTTTTAGTATGCGTCTGGCAGCCCTAAGCCCATCACTTCCTATAGCTTAGTTTTGTTTCATAACATTTAGCAGTAGACTCCACCAGCAACTTTTCTTTGTCATTTTAATATATGATTTTCTAACTTGATCATTATTATTTTTATTTTTTTTCTTTGCTTTTATTGGCTTGTATTGTATATACAGTTTATACACTTCTGTTATTCTTATATCAGTGGGTAAAGAGATTACCATTTATTTTCATTTTTTTTTTCTAATTGGATTACATTCTTCAATTGCTGGGGATAATTTAAATATTTATCTTCTTAGGTCACAAGACATCCAATATCCTTTTCAGATTATAATGAGGTCATAACAGCACATCAGTGTTATGCCATCTATTGCACATTTGACTCTATAAAAAAATGTCTTATCGTGTCTGCAATGGGTATGTCCGATTACCCTCACGCTACGACCATGTTGGAAGCTGCTATCAACACCATGTTGATCCTGGAAGGAGATCGCCCCATAGCAGACATGGAATTGAGGTATCAAGAACATTCATTATCTCTGAACTTGAAAGCATAATAAGAACAGTTCATTAATATCATTCTTCATTTGTGGAAATATGTTATCCAGATATATACTGTGGGGTACAGTAAATTCATATTACTCAAAATAAATTATATTTTCGGCATTTGGGTTGGCGACATTGGGACCCTGTTGGGATTTGTAGCAGAACTTAACAATTCGTCCAGATTAATCAAATTTAAACTGAACTATAGTGAAAGTAAGATTGGGTTTTTAGATACAACAGTGATTAATAAAGATGGAAAACTGTCAGTGGATTTATATAGGAAAGATATTGATCACAATAATCTATTGCAATATGATAGCGCCCCTTCCTCTTCTTTGTTGAAATCCCTTCCCTTTAGTCAGCTACTAAGGGTCAGGAGAATTGTATCTGATGAGTCTTTAGTAAATGACAGATTAGCAAAAATGGGAAAGTTATTAACTGTCACAGATACCCGAGAGATTTGATACAGGAGAATATAGATAAGGTCAGGGCTCTGTTTAGACAAGTGTTGAGAGGTTCCTCATCAGACAAAGAGAGAACGAGGAATAAGGACAGACTAGTGTTTGTCATTTCAACAAACAGAGTAATCAGATTATGGGTATAATCAAAAAACATTGGCATGTCCTTAAGGAGTGTAATTCTTCAATTTTGGAATTCCAGGCTATGCCAATGCCGGCCTACAGAAGGGATTCCTCTCCTAGTGACCAATTAGATAGGACTGATATAGGTACCACTAGGTGTGACAAGACTGGTTATATCACCACTAAGACTAAGAGTCGTTATCCTTGCATTGGTTGCTTCAGTTGTAGTAACATGGTTAAAGGCAAATATTTATATTATCCCCATTCAGGGGAAAAAAATTAGATAAATGATTACCTCACATGTGGCCTGATATATGTGGGTGAGACAATCAGAAAAGCTAGAGGACGCATGAATCAACCCAAATCAAATATCAGAAATGGGGATTTAGATGCCCCAATTTCAAACCATTTTGTTCAGGCAGGTATCTCAACTTAAAAACGCCTTCTGGATTTTAAAGTTGGATACCCTGTACCCTAGGGGTCTTAATTGTGAATTAGATTGGTCCCTATTTTTATGAAAGGTAAATTATATGAGTAGTTTTATGCTTTCTGGGGGGTATTAGTGATGATCAAGGAGGGTGGTGGTTTTATTGTACTTCTCTTTGTTTTTCGGTATAAATTTTGAATGTTATGTGTTACCCCGACCAGTATGTGGGGTTTGAGATAAGATGATGTAATTGTGATGTAATGTGCACCTGTTTGGTATAAATAGTGGTGCAGGTAATGCTCAAACTATTCCCATGACTAAGGGCTGAGTCCCGAAACGTTGTGATTTTTGTTTCTCTGTACTCAATAAACCTACCCTTTAAGATTTGGACAAGTGCTGCTGCTTTTTGTATTCTTTAGATTGCCTGAAGTGTCTACCTACAGACAGCTTGCACTGTCTCTAGCTGATGTACTGAACTCTGGTGTTTGGTGTTTGGGCTCAAAACAAATGATAGAGAAATATGTGAGCTCTGTGTTTAAGCGATAGTGCACAGTTTAAGAGGTGCATGGCAAGTAAAAAAGTGAGAGACTTGTTTGATAGATGCTAATGAGTCCATCAAATGAGACTTTGTTATGGACTAGCTAGTTGTGTTAGACTTATCCAGAGGTTTGTGTATCAGTCTTTAGGGAGCCGTTTGAAAGGCTTCATTAACCTTATTCAAAACCAAACAATATTTCATGTTTTTCGAACAAACATACTGGATTGGAAACCCATTACGCAAAACGCAAGCAGAAATACAAACACACTTATGTTCTTGGTGCAAATGTCCCCGTCTACTTACTGTCAATCACGATTGTAAGCAATGGAGCATATATCGCTTTTTATATGTTTCAAAACACACATAGAACACCTTAAAGTGAATGTAAAGTTGAATGAATGAGTGCCCGTTTTTTTTTTTTAAATACCATTAAAAACAGGGGCACTTTCATTCATTAAACTTTACATTGCAGCGTTTTTTTTAAATACTTACCTTTTTCTTTAGGAAACCCAGACCGATGCATATCGATGAAGAAACCGGCTTCCTCCAATCGTTGCTTGGCCTCATGAGATGGACGCTCTGGGGTGCACGCCATGATTGGAGGAAGCCGGTTTCGTAATTGCTGAGGTAAGTACAGAGGAGCCGCGGGCGGAGAATCACCGGTGTCGGTTTCCTAAAGAAAAAGGTAAGTATTTACCTCAGCACAGTACAGATAGGGAATACCACAGGCTAGTGTAGGATTACCCTCTTACCTTCCCACCTCCCTGATCCCTCCCCCTGCTAATTGCCACCATCTTAGGTACTGGCAGCTGTCAGTTTTCATAATAATAATAAAAACATATTTTTCTGTAGTGTAGCTGCCCCCCTCATTACCCTACTCCTGCCCCTTCTAGATTGATTTCCCACCCTCTTATCCCCCCTCCCTCCTTCCCACTCATTGCCGCTATAAAAAAAAAATCTGTAGCGTAGCTGTCCTGCCCACCCGCCTCCCTCCTTACCCTCCCACACCACCAACGATTGCCACCACCACTGTCCGATGCAAAGAGGGCTACAGAGTGGCCCTCTCTGCATCGGTAACTATGCCCTTCTATTTCTGCTCTACCCCACTCGTGGAGAAATAGCGCAAGCTCACCACTTTTAGCGAGATCCCGGCAGAGAGAGGCCCAGGACAGCAGCATCATACAGAGTCCGGCGCTGGTAATCAAGAGGTTAACCTGCAAATGCTGCAAATCAAATAGCTGTTTAAAAACTTAGGTTACAGATTTTGCCGTGTGGCCTCTAGTGGGACAAAACACAGTTGTTACACAAAAGTAAGAGGTGTTTAATGTTGCTTTAAAATTAACAGAGATATAAAATCAACTGTTTTTCTAATTGCTTTATTTTATGAAAGGGTTGTGAGTATGCTGAATCAGAGTCACTAGCTGGGCAATGGAGAGATTACAACAGGACTGCAGTAAGCCCAAGGCAAACAGAAAGGTCCAGGTCTGTGAGTCCTCTGCGTGGGATTCATTCTTTGGAGTTTTCCAGGTATGTTCCCCCTGTCTTTGGTAATTCCCCATTATTACTCAACTACATACATGGGTATGCTTTTCTTTCAACAAATTATATCAAGAGAGTCATGCAAATTTGAGAAAAATTTGATTATATCTCTTATCTGATTCATGAAATTTTAATTTTGATTTAAATGCTCCTTATAGGTACTTAGTGGAGAAAAAAACAGGATATTTTAAACTTTTTTTTTAACATAGCTTGCTATAAATATACATTCTGAAAGAAATATTGGCATATAACAAAAATAGTCAAACAAAGTTAAAGGGACAGTCTAGTCAAAATTAAACTTTCCTTCTTAATATGAGGAGAGTCCACGGCTTCATTCCTTACTTCTGGGAATACAGAACCTGGCCACCAGGAGGAGGCAAAGACACCCGAGCCAAAGGCTTAAGTGAACAAGTGCTTTGCAAGCACAAAACATGTCTGCTGTGTGAGGAGCTCAGCTTTCCCTTCCTGACATGAATGCTTTTATATGACAGTCATTGTCAGTCATTGCTATGCAGTACTTTACTTATATATGTTTTTAGCGAACGTTGGATTAAAGCCTGGAACTTTTAACTACATTTGCCTGTGTTGGGACTCTTTTTGTACTTGGCTCTCTTATTCTGGCATTGAGGACGAATATGCCGTTTCTCCTACACAGGACCACGTGATGTACACGTCATCCCCACACTCCCATGTGCCGTAACCGGATACACAGACACGCTGAGGGTATGAAAGAGCGCACCGCTCATTTCCTTGTTTGCTTCAAAAGCTTAAATACCTCCCCACTTCCCTCATCCCCCAGTCATTATTTGCCTTTCATCACAGGAGGTTGGCAGAGAAGTGTCAGAAGATTTCGTTGTAGTTCCTTAGTTCCTTAAGAAGGGTATCTGCCCTTCGAGATGGGACTGGAGTTTTAAGTAGTCTTGTCAGCCTCTCAGTGAGAGCATTGATGAAAGTTAGAGTCTGGCGATGCAAAGAGAGTCTTTCTGCGAACCCATCCAGACTCATATTAACAGCTCCTTAAGCAATCAGCATTGAGGAGTTTCGCTGCATTCTTTCTTTACTCAAGTCCATGTCAGAAACGCTGCTACAATCTGTCAAACTTGAAGGACTGTGTCACTGTTCCACGGCATAGATTCCGGTAAGATTGTTTCATTATTTTACACACATGTATAAACGATAGAAGACAGGATCACAGTGGGACTCCTTTATCTTATGGAATCAAGGGTTAATATCTTCTGAGGGGGATTATTGAACAGTGGGATTTTTAATCATATTTGTTATGTGATTTTGACTGCTTATGTGTAAGAACTTTTGGGCTTATAGGCAGATACGGAACATACAGGTTATGTTTCATTTTGAGAGCTGCGTAGTTCTTTATTGAGCGGGCATGCTTTTCCTTAGCAGGGGTGGCGGTCCTGCATGAGCACCATGTGATCGGGTGTGGTCACGTTTTTTCTCCGATTCCTAACTGGGTGTCTGCGGAGAGGAGCATCTTCTCTACCTGTCTGGGTCATAGGAGGTGGGGAGTGCCCCAGCCATTGGGGGTATAAGGTGTCAGTTGTTTTTCCTTTTCTAAAATTTGATATAGACGCGTTGAGGATTCTGATATTTTAGAGGGGGATCCCTCCGATACAGAATTTTATACCTGTGTATATTGTGAGGAGGCCCGGGTAATCCAGCCCTCTCAATTATGTTCTGTATGCCGCAATAGAGTGTTCTAATCACCTAATGTTGAGATGTTAGAGACCACTAAGCCATTTGCCTCTGAGGACTCTTCGTCCAGTGAGGTGTGTTCCCTAGATCAGTGTTTTTCAACCAGTGTGCCGTGGCACACTAGTGTGCCGTGAGAGATCCTCAGGTGTGCCACGGCAGACTGACAACAGTGTGACATATTTTTTAAACTTTGCTTGTTTTTTACTCCCAGTGCAGGGGTAGTTTGTAGGAGGCATGGCATAACAGCACAATACATACAGTATGTGTGTGTTTGTGTGTATGTGTATATATATATGCTGTATTAGGCTACAATGTGTGATTTTTTTTAAATTTTGGGATGGTGGTGTGCCACAGGATTTTTTAATGTAAAAAAGTGTGCCACGGCAAAAAAAAAAAGGTTAAAAATCACTGCCCTAGATTCTGTTCCTACATATGCAGGTTTCCCAAATTCCAATCCTCCTTCGCCTGTAAGGGGTTTGTTTCCACCAGAGGTTACTACGCAGTTCCACATGGCCATCTCTATGGCCTTAGCAATATTACCTATTCCTGCTACACGCAAGCAAAGGGTTTATCCAGGCTCTCCTGCCCAAGGACATTTGTGTAAAATAATGATTGTGTCCGATCAGTCCTCTGGGGATGAGGTTCCCTCTGAGGCTTCAGAGGGAGAACTGCCAGGGTCGGAGTCTGCTGACTTGGGTCCTCCAACTGCTTAGCATTTAGATTGGCACACCTGCGTTTACTTCTCAGAGAAGGTTTTGACGATGTTAGAGGTTCCCAGTACTTATACGTCAGTTGAATCTCAGTCCTCTAAATCAGATAACGATCTTAACTAGACAAAGAGGATGGTGATATTCTTTGTCATCTTGTTTTACTTTTTGTTTTATCATTTATTTAGAATCCCAGTTTCGAGCTCTATGGGTGGTTGTGTCATATGACAGGCCGGACCTGTTTTTGTTTGCACACTCCTTTTTCAGTTTATCACTTGTGGGAGCTTGCCTTTTTCTTTTACTTTGCTATTCCATTATGGATAGTTTTTTGTTATTAGAGCTCTGGGTTGTTTTAGAAACTCTTCTTAGGGAGACGTTTCGTCACATTGGATTTTTGTTACTATCAACTTTGATGGTCGAGATTGTTGGAGGCTTCCAGTGGAAGCTTATAGATTTATGTTCAGGTTGATAGTTCCCCCGATATTTTCGAAAAACATTTAAGCCTCAGAGCTAAATTTCTTTATTTTGATTATTCAGTTGTTCTAGCCTTGCTGGAACTTGAGACATTTTATTTTAGCCCTGGAGTGTTCCGGGAGTTACGTCATATCCTAGATGACAGGCAGGATCTGTTGTGGATACTAATTAGGTCCTTCTTTCTACTTAAGAGGAGTCTTTTTCTAGATTTCCGGTCCAGGTACAGCAGGCCCATCTTTCCTAGTTAACAGGCTAGACCTGTTTAGGTATTATCTGGGTTGGGTGCTTAATACTGGAGCATATGGATCTAGGGGTCCTAGTGGCCGGAACAAGGCTTCTTTTCTGGGCAACTGTCTTATCAGAGAAGGGGAAGTTTTCAAGGGACTTTTGGAGTCATTGTCCCGGTATCTATTACACTGTGGGAATATTTTCTTCCACTGTTGGTGCATGCCCTATTAGGGGGAGGGTCTTCCCATCCTAATTGGGTTATATGATTTTTAAGCAGAGCTTATTAGTTCTTCTTTCGCTGGAGAATGTAAGGTTCTCCTTCCTTTATTAGGAAGAAGGATGTCTTTCTTGTTTCATATGTTTTGAGCAAATCCGGTTCTTAGGAACCATATCTTACAGTATACCTCATTCTGATCCTTCTTGGGATCTAGGGTTTTAGGTGGCAGTATCCTACTTCCAGATTTTACAGTAGTTCCCGGGTCTAGGCCTTTCTGGGTTCTTACCATCACCTGCTAATAGACTTTTAGGGTTTTTCTCGTGTCTTTTCGATCATCAGAGTTGGATCTAGACCTGAGTTGCTGGAGTCGACACCAGGGTGGATCTGGATGCTGTTATGTCTTATGGACAGGGATTTTTATCTACCCTGCCTAGCAAGCTGAAGGCTTGGAGTTGAGTCCTGCTGTGGCAGCTTTCTTTAAATCCAGAGATCTTGCGAATTTACTCATCGGGTTATGCCCTCCAGCCCCCTTCTGGCCTTTGTGGACGTGGGGGTGGAGAGCGATATACACAGCCGAGGCTGTGACTTTGGCATGGTGTTGGTGAATCTGTCTTAACAGACTTACATGGATACTGGTGGGGGAATCAATCCCAGTGTTCTGTTCAGATCTCCCTGTTCTGAGAATTTTTTCTATTAATTTCTCCCGGGGCGGTTTTGACCTTGTCACTTCCTTGTCCGTGGGGAGAGAGTGTCCTAGGGAGGTCCGTGGAGTGGAAGTTTCCTCCCGATTATTCCGTTGGTCCTCAGTGAGTATTCTGCTTGGAGGATTTGGTCTTCTGGGTTCGTACCAATTGTATCCTTTCAGTGGGGGACCTTCCTTTGGAGAAGGAGAGTTCCTCCTGCTAAATGGGGGGGGGGGGGGGGGGCTCGTGTTTGGTGGTGGGCGGAGGCCCAGATCAGCTCATTGCCAGCATCCCTCTCTATGAGCTTACTCTTCAGGATCGGATGTTCCCTACAACCATTCCCTGCTCGAATGTTTGTAGAAATGGGAAAGCCGATCAAGCTTTCAAGGCGTCAGTGTTAGCTCCACCGCTTCTGTAGCAGAAAGTGGTTTGAACCCAGGTGGGGCTCCGGCCTTTTCATCCAGAATATGCAAGACATCCAGTATTCCTTACAGATTTCTTTTTAACCTTCTTCTCTTTCGGCCATGTCACTCTTTGTTGTGGATGGTCGATCCTAGCAGGAGCAGGCATCAGTGAGACGGCTTGCTCCGTTTATGTCTAGAGTTGTGCCGCAGTCTAGGGGTTTCACCTTCATGGAGCTTGTTACAGGGATCTTTTGGAGCAGGGTACTTGTGTTCATCACAATCTGGACTCTCTGAGGCTGACTGTGTGGAAATGAATGCTTAGTCTTTGCCAAGAGAAGTTTTTTTCTGAAAGAATTGTTGATACTCTTGTTCTAGCTCTTAAGCCGGTGTATCGTCGCATCTATCATAGGGGATGCAGGACCTACCTCTTCTGGTATGTAGAGCGGGGATTCTCCTGGCATAAGGCCAGGTTTTCCAGGATCCTTTCCTTTCTCCAGGATGCTCTGGAGAAGGGCCTTCTGTTAGGGCTGAAACCTGTCCCTTAAGGCAGCTATATGTTTTACTGCTCAAGAGGCTCACAGAGCTTCCAGATGTCCAGTTTTTTGTTCAGGCTTTGACTAGATCAGGCCTGTGTTTAGATCTAATGCTCCTCCTTGGAGTTTACATCTTGTTCTATGTTTTGCAGAAGGCTCCGTTTGGGCTTATGCATGGAGTTGACATTAAGATTTTCTGTCTTGGAAGGGTCTTTTTTCTACTGGCTATTGATTCAGCGCACAGAGTTTCTGAGATGGCTGTTTTGCAATGTGAGGTCCTTTATCTAGTTTTTCATGCGGCTAAAGCTGTTCTCACTGGGTTAGGTTTTCTTCCTATGGATGTTTCAGATCGCAACATCAATCATTAGATTGTGTTTCCTTCCTTGTGTCCGAATCCTTCTTCTTCAAAGGAGCGGTTATTTCATAACTTGGATGTGGTTCGGGCCTTGAAGTTCTATTTTCAGGCTACAAAGGAGTTTTGTCAGACTTTTTCCTTGTTTGTGTCTATTCTGGGAAGCGTAAGAGGCAGGAAGTCTCTTCCACTTCCTTGTTTTTTGTTTTTTTTTTTCTGATTGAGGAGCATATTCGCTTAGCTTATGAGTCAGGGGGACACAAGCCTCCTCAGAGTATTAAGGCTCATCCAACTAGAGCTGTGGCTTTCTCTTGGGTCTTTGAGAATGAGGCCTCTAGGGATCAGATTTGTAGGGCAACTACCTGGTTTTCCTTACATATTTTTTAAAATTTTACATATTTGGCGTTTTTTCTTCGACAGAAGCAACTTTTGGGAGAAGGGGTTTTGCAGGCTGTGGTGCCCTCAGAACAGGGTCTGCCTCTCTTTTTACCCTCCCATTTTCATTCAGTGTCCTCTAGAGCTTGGGTATATGTTTCCCACAAGTATTATTATTATTATTTATTTATAAAGCGCCAACCGATTCCGCAGCGCTGCCCATGGGTACAAGGATAAAAGTACAACGGAAAAACAATACAATAAGAGACAATATTTTACAGGCAAATACAGGGGGAATTGAGGGCCCGTGGGAACTTACAATCTAGATGGGTGGGAGGATGGGAAACAGGAGGTGGGGACTGCAAAGGTGAGAGTGATATTAGTGAGGTGATAGATGAGGGCAACTGTTGGGTAAGTGAAGTTAGTTTGTTAATGAGTCGGGTGATAAGCTTCCCTGAACTAAAAGGTCTTTAAGGAACGTTTAAAGGAGGAGAGGTTAGGGGAAAGTCTGACAGCTTGAGGAAGTGCGTTCCAGAGGGTTGGTGCCACACGAGAGAAGTCCTGTAGTCTAGCATGAGAGGAGGTGATGGTAGAGGACGCAAGAAGCAGGACATTGTTGGATCTTAGGGGCCGTATTAAGAAGGAAAACATAAATTATGCTTACCAGATCATTTCCTTTCCTTCTGTATGAGGAGAGTCCACGGCCCCCGCCCGAATTCTCCGTTGGGCAGACTTTAATTTTGTTTTGTTCTTCTGGCACCATTTATATCCTGATATTTCTCCTACTGTTCCTTGATCCCTCGGCAGAATGACTGGGGGATGAGGGAAGTGGGGAGGTATTTAAGTCTTTGGCTGGGGTGTCTGACTCTCCTCATACAGAAGGAAAGGAAATTATCTGGTAAGCATAATTTATGTTTTTATGATTCAGATAGGGCAGGTAATTTTAAACTACTTTCCAATTTTTTACTTTTATCATCAAATTTGCTTTGTTCTCTTTGTAAAGCTAAACCTAAGTAGGCTCATATGCTAATTTCTAAGGCCTTGAAGAAAGCTTCTAATATCCGTGCATTTTGACAGTTTTTCACAGCTAGAGGGCGTCAGTTAATGTGTGCCATATAAATAACATTGTGCTCATGCCCGTGGAGATACCTAGGAGTCAGCACTGATTGACTAAAATGCTAGTCTTTCAACAGAACTGAAATAAGGGGGCAGTCTGCATAGGCTTAGATACAAGGTTATCACAAAGGTAAAAAGTATATTAATATAACCGTGTTGGTTAAGCAAAACTGGAGAATGGGTAATAATGGGATTATCTATCTTTTTAAACAATACAAATTCTGTTGTAGACTGTCCCTTTAACTAATAATTAGGTTTTGTTTAGTTATTTCTTTTGTATGTTGTGTTACACCTATTTTTTTATTCACAGTAAAGCACCATTGGCTGCAGATTATACCAGGAACCTGTCTAGCCCTCCAATCTCAAGGAGGAATTCTTTGTCCCGTCTCCCATCATGGTCTTTTGAGCCAAATGGTTTGGAGCAGTCCCTAAGCAACAGGATTTGGAGTGGGTCAGCTCTGGACCTAAGGTCATCACTGACTGAGAGTGCCCAGAAGCGAGCAGATCTTGTGCAGCAACTACAGGGTGCTCATGAGAAACTGGAAGGACAATCAGAGGAGCTACGAAAACGAGACAAAGAACTTGAACTCAGTAGATCCAAGATAGAACTTCTGGCACTCAAACAGAAAGTAAGTTCCTGAGAATATCAGTGTTAAAGGGACAGAATTATACATAAACAGTACACATATATAGAGATCAGAGACTAGTACACAAGGTATAAGCAGGTAATGAATATATCTAGTATGATATCATTTCACTAATATGCATTTTAAACACTGAGTGGCAATGTAAGATGTTCTGTTATATTATGTGATAAAGGAAAATATATTAAACTGATCTAATAAAATGATTGCATCATGTGAATTGCAAGGTATCAGCATTATTTAC
The DNA here is from genome assembly GCF_027579735.1 of Bombina bombina. Lineage (NCBI taxonomy): Eukaryota > Metazoa > Chordata > Amphibia > Anura > Bombinatoridae > Bombina > Bombina bombina. The sequence continues at coordinate 499,242,827 of NC_069504.1, forward strand.
AAAAGGGCCTGATGAAAACCCCCCTGCATGGAGAGAAATCACACTAAATCTTTGGGACTTTTTGAAGCATTGTATTGTAATGTAGGTGCCTCTCCTTCACATCAAAAATCCTGCATTGTGAGATAAACAGCTCTCAAGCTAAAATGTTCCTTTTTTAAAATTCTTTGATGACCTCACAGTACTGACAAAGACGCCTTAGCAAATCTCGCCCAAGCAGATAACTAGTTCATCGGCCCTCAGCCAGTTGGTTTTAGCTTGACTCTGTTATCAAACATTTAAATGTCCACCAATGGTATAATCATATACATATATATCAGCGCTGCGTAATCTGTTGTCGCTCTACAAACACCTGATAATAATAATTTACACTTTGCTGCCCATCGCTGTGCTAGGTTCTGTGCCGTGTACAACGGCATCAGAACGAGGCTCCCATTGGAGCCTATGGAAACGCGCTCTCTCGTGAGTGCAAAGCTTCCATGCAATGCAAATGCAAGTTCACGTTTGCATTGTGCCTTACTTATAATACCAGCACACAATTGCATGCGCTGGTATTTTGAGTGGAGAGTAAATATCACGCTTGCGTAAGCACAATTTTGTGCTTCACTTTTATTTGGCCCTTAATTAGTTAATCATTCATATTTGATCAATGTTTCTGCTGTACTTTATTGGAAGGAGAAAAATAATGATTACCTTAATAATAACAATATAAATAGTTTTATTTAACTAAAGAAAAATGACCATTTCCTTAATAATAAGAATTTAAATAGTTTTATTTAACTAAAATAACATTATATTTCATTTTAATGCCCCTCCCTCCTCACACAAAGGTCCTTGTGCAGATTTATTCAACACGAAACAATCTTCTATTCAGTGACCTTCTTGAAACTTAGTATGGGTTGATTTGCAGGTGAGAAATGGAATTAAGGGACAGTAAAGTCAAAATTAAACTTTCATAACTCAGAAATAACATGCAATTTTTAACCATTTTCCAACTTACTTCTCTTATCTAATTTGCTTTGTTCTCTTCTTATCTATTACTGAAAAAACATACATCGGCTCAAAAGCAATGCACTACTGTGAGCTAGCTGCTTGTCCTAGTCTCACCCAATGTGTTCAGCATGGCCCCAGAAGAACATTGCTCTCTTTCATCAAAGGATACCAAGAAAATGAAGAAAATTTGATAATAGAACTAAATCTGAAATTTGTATGCTCTATCTGAAACCCAAAAGTTTTCTTTCATGATTATGTTCCTTTAAAAGGACAGTAACGTTAAAATTAAACTTTCATGATTTGGAATTTTAAACAACTTTCCAATTTACTTATGTTATCAAATTTGCTTTGTTCTCTCTGTATCTTTCATTGAAGAGTAAAACTAGGTAGGCTTTTAAGAGCTCAGGAGTGTGCACGTGTCTTTAGTACTCTATGGCAGCAGTGTTTTGCAACATTGTATAACAAAGCTACAAATAATGTTGGAAAACATTGCTGCCATAGAGTACTAAAGACACGTGCACACTCCTGAGCTGGGCTATATAAATAGATCATCTACAAAACATTTATGCAAAGAAAAAATGAGTGTATAATGTCCCTTTAAGACCCTGACTAAGGGGAGGTGTCTGGGCAGGAATGTGTGGGGTGGCCTACTCACCATATACGAAGAGAGTCACCCAAGCCTATTTTCTTAAAAATAACTATATAAATACTCTATCTATCTATCTATCTATCTATCTATCTTTCTATCTAAACAGGTTCAATACATTTCTAGTAATCTTCATTCAACATATTTTACAAGGCAACTGAACTAATATGCCAGCAGTTTACTTTTGGGAAACATCAAAATAAGCTATTTAGTTCTTGTCATTGGTGAAGCACATAATTTGATAGTTAATTGAACACACAATCTCTGATAGTATCCTGGTTCCTTAGACAAAGTATGTTGCATCTATAATACTACTGACATTTCCGTTATTTATCTCTCAGCAATTAGAAACCTCCATATCTCAACTGGAGAAAGAGAAAGGTTGGCTGGAAGTGTCTCGCTATGAGGATAAAAAGCAAAGAGGAGAGCTACAAGATAGGTGGGAACATTTTTGTATTTATCTAAGTTATGAGAAAAAAAATATAGCAACGTAAATCACAATCAGGTGACAGGTGACCTATCACAAGACAAAATATGCATATTTGCCTCAGTAAAAGAACAAAAGGATAGTTTCTCCGTATATTCAGACACAATGGAAACTTGAGGAGACATTATACTCAAAATGTATTCTCATTGTGACATTTTTAATTAAAGGGACAGTCTAGGCCAAAATAAACTTTCATGATTCAGATAGAGCATGTAATTTTAAACAATTTTCCAATTTACTTTTATCACCAATTTTGCTTTGTTCTCTTGGTATTCTTAGTTGAAAGCTTAACCTAGGAGGTTCATATGCTAATTTCTTAGACCTTGAAGCCCACCTCTTTTAAGATTGCATTTTAACAGTTTTTCACCACTAGAGGGTGTTAGTTCACGTATTTCATATAGATAACACTGTGCTCATGCACATGAAGTTATCTGGGAGCAGGCACAGATTGGCTAGACTGCAAGTCTGTCAAAAGAACTGAAAAAAGGGGCAGTTTGCAGAGGCTTAGATACAAGATAATCACAGAGGTTAAAAGTATATTATTATAACTGTGTTGGTTATGCAAAACTGGGGAATGGGTAATAAAGGGATTATCTATCTTTTAAAACAATACAATTCTAGTGTAGACTGTCCCTTTAAGACAAATAAAAAATAACTGCACTATCAGATTGTAGAGAACCTGTCAGCTTGTAATCGCCATCTACAATGCAGAATTGTATAGCAAAATCTACTACTGAACATGAGCTCTCTTGCACAATGCCACCCCCTACCTTTGTGCAACCAATTGCTGAGCACAACTTAATAGCATTGTTACAACTTGTACTAATTTGTTCTGGGCATTGTCACCTTGGAACTTAAAGGGACATGAAACCCAACATTTTTCTTTCATGATTTAGACAGAGCATACAATTTTAAACAACTTTCCAATTTACTTCTATTATTTAATTTGCTTCCTTCTCTAGTTATCCTTTGCTGAAAGGTTTATCTTGGAAAACTCAGGTGCAGCAAAGAACCTAGGTTCTAGCTGTTGTTTGGTGGCTGCATATATACACCGAATGTCATTGGCTCACCCATGTGTACAGTTAGAAACCAGAAGTGCATTGCTGTTCCTTTAACAAATGATACCAAGGGAATGAAGCAAATTTGACAATAGAAGTAAATTGGAAAGTTGTTTAAAATTGTATGTTCTAGCTAAATCATGAAAGAAAAATTTTGGGTTTCATGTCCCTTTAAGTATTTTTGCAGTGCACATTCACAGATCATTGATATTGCCTGCTGCCTCACAGTTTTTCAAAATATAAAGCTGATGCTCTGTATCATGCACACTAACCCTAAGTGGACAATACAGCTTTTAAGAAGCCATCAGGGTCACTGATCTGTGAACACACACTGTTTCTAACACAGGATACAACAATATCTAAGCTCCAAGATCGCATTACCCAGTGGAAAATGCGGAGCTTCATCAACCAGCACTTGTAAGGGTTTAAAATGGGAGGACAGCATTGTAGAGAGCTACAGATACAATAGCAAAACAATAGCATGGTGAGTAGTAATGCGTTTAATGTCCCTTTAAGTATAGCGGTATTTACCTGAGCCACCTATGTTCTACACACTGGTTCGGAGCACAACCTTATTTAAATTTGAATCTCTTTGGCAACAGCAAAGGAGACCATCAACCTTTTCAAGAGATTTATTCCTAAACATCTCTTGATTTGCCAAATCTTGTTAATTATGCTTGCAAAATTACAGTGTTTTAAATTATTTTAAAGGGAAAAAAAATCGTCTGTTGTAACAAAAAAGCACTAAGCAGTGGCTTATACTTAAAGGGACAGTAAAGTAAAAAAAATCTTTCATGATTTAAATAGCGCATGTAATTTTAAACAACTTTCCAATTTACTTTTATTACCAATTTTGCTTTGTTCTCTTGGTGTTCTTAGTTGAAAGCTAAATCTAGGAGGTTCATGTGATAATTTCTTAGACCTTGAAGACTGCCTCTAATTTGAAAGCATTTTGACAGTTTTTCACAACTAGAGGGCGTTAGTTCATGTGTTTCATATAGATAACATTGAGCTCAGGCACGTGAAGCTCCTAGGAGCCAGCACTGATTGGCTAAAAATGCAAGTCTGTCAAAAGAACTGAAATAAGGGGGCAGTTTCCAGAGGCATAGATACAAGGTAATCACAGAGGTAAAAAGTATATTATTATAACTGTGTTGGTTATGCAAAATTGGGGAATGGGTAATAAAGGGATTATCTACCTTTTTAAACAACAAAAACTCTGGCGTTTACTGTCCCTTTAATAGAAATCATTGCAATATGTATTATTCATCATTTTAAAAGGATTTTACTTTTAAATCCTTTTTTTTTAATTTAATTTCTGCAGTATCCTTTACTTCCTGTCCAAGCCCCTCAAGGAGGAGGAGGCCTCAACAGGAAGGCAAAGGTGTAGGGGCCTATTTATCAAGCCGTCAACCGCAAATATGCTGGAATTCCGCAGCGTAATTGTGGAGAGCTTGATTCGCCTTATTTATCAAAGGCTACAGACAGGCAAAAGTAGAATTTTGTGACGTAACATGCGATCCGCCGGTCTCAGTCCGACACAGATCGATGCTTACGTCACTACAGATGTTCCGAATGCAAATTCGGCACTATCTGGCTACTTTTGCTAGTTACCAAAAATCTACCAGGTACGCTCGCCACTATTCTGGCCCAGCGTACCTGGTTTTCAATCCGCCGCCCTGGAGGCGGCAGATGCCATAGGAATCAATGGGAGTCTTAAAACAGCGAAAGCGTATGTTTGCTGCTGCCCGATATCCCATTGATTCCTATGGGAGAATAAAAGTTATGTTTACACCTAACACCCTAACATAACCCCCAAGTCTCAACACCTCTAATCTGCCGGCCCCTACACCGCCACCACCTACATGATACTTATTAACCCCTAATCTGCTGCCCCGACACCTCAATCCTATTGGCTGATTTCAACAGCCAATAGGATTTTTTCAACCTTAATTCCGATTGGCTGATAGAATTCTATCAGCCAATCGGAATCTAAGGGACGCATTCTTGGATGACGTCATTTAAAGGAACCTTCATTCGTCGGTAGTCGTCGTCAGAAGAGGATGCTCCTCGTCGGACGTCTTGAAGATGGAGCCGCTCCGCGCAGGATGGATGAAGATAGAAGATGCCGTCTGGATGAAGACTTCTGCGGGCTTGGATGAAGACTTCGGCCGCTTCGTTGAGGACTTCTCCCGGCTTCTTGGAGGATGGATGTCGGATCTTCAAAACTGTAAGTAAATCTTCTGGGGTTAGTGTTAGGATTTTTTAAGGGTTTTGTTGGGTGGGTTTTAGTTTTAGATTATGTCTTGGGCTGCAATAGAGCTAAATGCCCTTTTAAGGGCAATGCCCATCTAAATGCCCTTTTCAGGGTAATAGTTTAGATTAGCTTTTTATTTGGGGGCTTGGTTGTGTGGGTAGTGGGTTTTACTGTTGGGGGGTATTTGTATTTTTATTTACAGGTAAAAGAGCTGATTACTTTGGGGCAATGCCCCGCAAAAGGCCCTTGTAAGGGCTATTTTTAGTTTATTCTAGGCTAGGATTATTATTTTTTTTGGGGGGGGGGCTTTTTTATTTTCATAGGGCCCTTAGATTAGGTGTAATTAGTTTAAAGCTTTGATAATTTCTTTTTTTATTTTTTGTAACTTAGTGTTTATTTTTTTTTATTTTTTTATTTTTTAAAATTCTTTATTTATGCAAAAGTCACACAATAATTCACATCTCAATTAATAGATACAAACATTGTAGGCCATTCACATAGTCACTCGTGTGACCTCGATATACATAAGAACAACAAGAATCATACCAAAGAAAAATTCAACAATAAAAGATAAGAGAAATCATTGAGCTTTATCAGTGCGTGACCTCTTTTTCTATTAGTGTTCATTTACCCTCCAACCCTCCATTTTCCTGCCTGACTCAACTCTCCCTACCCCGGGGTGTCACTGTTCTGCGCCTTACCTTATCTAGATCCCCCTCCTCAAGCCTGGAGTGTAACTCTCAAAGTCGAGTTGCCACTCTCCCCGCAATTGAGCCTCCAAGATGTAGCTCGTATTGCGAATTGGATACAGTATTTGCACTTGTTGCGCCTGATCTAGTGTATGCAAATAAACCTCCCATTTGCCCATAAAACATTTTGTGCATCTCTGGGTGTCTCCCAATGTGTCTGCCTGTTCATGAAGTAGTTGTTGATGAATTTCTCTTTTTAACTGCTTTAGTGTTGGGGCCTCCCGAGCTAACCAGTTCTTAAGGATAACCTTCCTTGCCTGTAAGATTACGTTGTGCACAAATATTGGGGTCGCCCTATTAGTAATTTGACATTCTAAGAAGATAAGTGTCTGTGGGGTGAATCTCTCTAGCGAGATTCCAATAGACTTCAACCAGAAATGGGTCATACCCCAGAACCTGGCGAGCTTGGGGCAATTCCAGATCATATGCAAGAGGTCTGCTTTATTTTGCATGCAGCGTGGGCAGTTCCCTGATGACTCAGTGTCCCAGATTTTATACAATTTTGGAGTAATGTACGCTGTCTCTAGGAGCTTATTGTGGGATTCCCTAATATCCATAGACAATGTTGCACGCTGTACTCTATGGATACTATGTGTAACCTGCAGCGTGGAGATGTCGGTGTGTAGTAACTCTGACCACTTTTCGCTAATGTGTTTCCTGGTGTTCTCATTGATAGGTGCCAGCAGGGCTTTGTAAATCGGAGAAATTGAGGTATGTCCTTGGGAGAATAGGTTAGCCAATTGGTAGACAGTATTGTCATTCTGCGGGAGAGATCCAGACCCCAACAACTCAGCTATGTAGTGTTTGGCTTGCAGAAACGCAAAATGATGGGATCTAGGTAACATGTATGACTCTTGTATAGAAGCAAATGTGCGTATCATCTTCCCATCCCCCTCTAACATCTTAAACACTGTGTTCAAACATCGAGTTCCCCAGTCCTTAAATGTACGTGTTGTCATCCCTGGGATAAAATTGGGGTTTCCCTGCAATGGCGTATACCTAGTTACCTCATACTTGAATTGTAATCTATTACACATTTTCCTCCATGCATAGAGTGGATGTTGTATTGGGGCGTGCTGTGTCAAATGTTTGTCCAGTTTTTTAGGCTGTAAATGAGGCAACATGGCCAGGGACCATGGATGTATAAGTTGTCTTTCTAGGCCCGGGACAATGAAGTGGTCTCCCCCCGTCAGCCAGTCAAAGACGTATTTAACTTGGGTTGACCAGCTATATAGCTCCAGGTCCGGAACGGCCATGCCCCCAAAGTCAGATGCGCTGCACAGTCGGTCTGATCTAATTCTGTGCTTTTTGTTAGCCCGGATAAAGGATAAGGACAGGGAGTTCCAAAATTTCAGATCTTCCTTATTGATAAGCAACGGTAGCATTTGCATCTTATACAGAATTTTGGGAAAAGGATCACTTTGATAAGTCCTATTCTGCCCGACAGTGAGAGTGGTAGTTTAGCCCAATGCGTCACTAAGTCTGTAGCCTCTCTCTTCAGCGGCATGTAATTAGCGCCATACCAATCTGAAGGATTCAGTGATAGCTCAATCCCCAGGTATCTAAAAAACTTCCCTTCTTGTTTGAAATTGTATTGGAGATCTGGAGCATCATCGGTACCAGTCAACCACACTATCTCCGTCTTGTCGGTATTCATCTTATACCCAGATATTTTGCCAAAGTTTACTATGATCTCCATTAAGATGGGGACATTTAGGCAAGGATTTTGCACATATAGGACCATATCGTCCGCGAAGAGTGACAAATGTAGGGTGGATGATCCAACCCTAAGTCCCTCAGTCTGCGACCTAATTTTTGCTGCTAGGGGTTCCAGGGCTAGGTCGAAGAGCAGGGGTGACAAAGGGCACCCCTGCCTTGTGCCTCTTTCTAGGGAAAATGGTGGCGACTGGGTTCCATTCACCAGCACCGCCGCCTGTGGGTTAGTGTAGAGGGTTTGCAGGGTCTCAACGAACGAGCCCTCAATCCTGAATAGTGTGAGGGTGTAAAAAAGGTGTCCCCAGAGGACCCTATCGAAGGCTTTTTCTGCGTCTACAAGTAGAACACATGCTTCATCTGACCTTCCTACCCGTTTTTTCGATTTGGTACTCCAATAGTGTGTGAGTAGAAGCTGGAGAGTTCTCACATTTTTAACTGCCGACCTCCCCTTAATGAAGCCTGTCTGGTCATCTCGGATAAGTTCTGGCATGATAAGAGCCAGTCTATCCACCAAGATTTTTGTTAAGATTTTGTAATCCGAGTTCATAAGTGAAATCGGTCTGTATGATGCTGGATTAAGTGGGTCCTTATCAGGCTTGAGTATTAAGCTAATATTAGCCTCGGTGAATCAGCGAGACTCCGCCCCCCCATCCAGGATACCATTGAAGAGGTCAGATAACACCCTTGCTACCTCGGGCCGAAGTATTTTGTAAAACTCCCCTAGGAGCCCTTCAGGTCCCGGGGCCTTTTCTAATGGTAGTTTCCCTATCACTTTCTCAACATTCTCTACTGATATTCGTGCATTCAGGGAGCACTTCTGACTCTCTGTTATTTGTGGAAGCGTAATTGCCTCCCAAAATGAGTCCCTATGAGCAATGTCTACTCCCTGGGTCTTATATAAGGCCGAGTAATACCGTGTAAAGGCTTGTTGAATATCAGACGTGTCTGAGAGAATCGAACCCTGATCTTTAATGGCTGCTATGTGAGTGGGCCGTCTGGTCAGTTTTGTCAGTCTGGCGAGTAATCTACCCGTCCTATTTCCGTGCCTGTAGAACCTAGCGTGTGCCCTTGTCATGTATTTAGCTGCCCCCTGTAATAGAAATGTGTCCCTTAGTGATTTAGTGTCTTTATATTTGAGTCTATTTGCTTCTATGGGATTGCGCAGGTAGCGATTTCTTGCATTAAGTAATTGCTTCAGTAGTAGTTCCTCTCTAAGTTTTTTCTGTTTTCTGGCAGCTATTACATAGGAGGTCACTATCCCCCTGAGGACTGCCTTGCCCGCCTCCCAGAAGAGGGGCGTGTTCTCCCTATGTCCACTATTTAGGTTATCATACGCTAGCTATTCACTTACCAAATAGTTCCTGAGGTTAGCATCATGTACCAAATATCTGGGAAATGACCACCCCTCTCTACCAGTCCTGGCTTGTCCAAGTTTGAGTTTAAGTGAAATTGGGGCATGATCCAAGATGGTCGGATTATCTACTCGGCTTCTATAATTCTCGCATTCAAAATGGGAGATGTCAAGAAAAAGTCTATACGTGATAACGTGTACTTCGTGGGTGTAATGCATGTGTAGCTTTTTGCATCCGGATTTCTCTCCCTCCAAATGTCTGTGAGCTGGAGTGCTCTTTTAAACTTGTTTAATGTTAGGGTGTCCCGTTTGGTGTTATATTGTCTGCTAGGGCCTGACACAGGGAGACTTGGGTTCCTGAACCTATCTGCCGGTGTTTGTGGTGTTATATTGTAATCTCCTCCCAGTAATATAGGGGCATCTGCCACTTTCAGTATGTGTACCCTCATTGCGCTCCAGAATTATTTTTTGTGTGTGTGTGGGGCCCATAGACTCCTCCCAAGATTAAGGGCAGACCTTCCAATACAATTTTAAGGAGGACAAATCTCCCTAGTGGATCCAGTATTGTTTGAGTGATCTTGTAATTAAGATTCTTCCGAAACAGGAAGGCTACTCCCCTGGCTCTGCTGCTTGCATAAGGGGTGTATATAACCTCCCCCACCCATTGTTGTTTAAATTTTTCATGCTCACTGGGTTTTAAGTGTGTTTCCTCTAATGTGGCAATGTCAACTCTCTTGGCTTTGAGAAATTTTAAGATGGCTTTCCGCTTTATGGGAGATGTTACCCCCCCCCCCCACGTTCCAGGACATAATGTGAATTCCCATAGCTATGATACAGTTCTTAAGACCCAATTAGTGGAGAGTGTGTGCTTTGTGCGGCTACAGAATAAATACTCACAGTCTGTCACCCCGGGGCACTGCCTAGAAAGATCCTGCTATCTGATGTCTCACCTCCAGTTTCCCAGCAGAAGAGGCTATAATGTTGAGCTAAAACCAGGGAGGAACAGAGATAAGTAATAACAATACTATTAGGCTTCAGAGAGAGGTCAAAATCAGTAAAACACAGCAAATATAACGATATGAACAGATGAACAGTGAAACAGTAAAACAATTAATTACTTAAATAATCAATTAAACCCACCCCTCCCCCCCCCGTTTCCAAAAGGATATGTAACATATGCCATAAATGGCATGATAACTCTGCCAATAGGCAATAAAGTCTTCAGTCCTTGAATACCGTTGTCTGCCATTGTAGAGGACCCTCAGGTCACTAAATCAGGATCCACCGAGATCCAGTAGAGAGTCATGTCAGCCCTCCTCTTCCTCGCTCCTTTCCGCTTCTATCGGGTTATTTTTACTGGAATCAAGAGACCTCAGGTAGATCTTTAGCTGGCTGGTGTCCTCAAAAAATTTTGGTCCTTGTGCAGTCTGAACCTTAAGTCTAGCCAGGTATAGTAGGGCAATGGACTCTCCTTTGTCTAGGAGCTCTTTACAATAGGGTGAGAACTCCCTCCTCTTTTTAGCTACCTCGGCTGAATAGTCCTGGAAGAGATGTAGCTTGCAGCCCTCGTAGACCAATTCAGGGGTTTGCCTATAGGCTTTAAGGATTAGAGACTTATCCTTGAAATTTAGATATTTAATCATAATTTGTCTGGGGAGAGACTTTTGATTTTCCTTATGTTGGATCAATCCCACCCTATGTGCCCTTTCAGCCACGCAGGGTATGTTGGCGTGTGCTAGTCCTAGCAACCTTGGGAGTACTTGTTCTGCAAATTCAATAAGAGTGGAGCCAGGAACTGATTCAGGGAGACCCACCACACGAACGCTATTTTGTCTGGACCTATTCTCTAGGTCATCCAGTTTTTCTCTAAGAGCTTTATTTTGCCGCTGTAGTTGGGTGACGTTTAATGTCACCTCTCTCTGCTGACTCTCTGTGTCCGCCACCTTTTGTTCAACTGTGGTGAGCCTTGAGGAGAATATTTTTAGGTCTGCTGATAAGGTATCCAACCCTGTTTGTAGCTGCTCTATTTTCGGAAGAAAAAGGGCTGAGAGCTGAGATACAATAGGGTGTGTATCTTGTTGTAGTGGATCTACCACTTCAGAGGATGTTGTAGGCGGGGAGTGAACTTCAGCTTGGCTCTTGAGTCTCCTTTCTTGCTGACGCTGCTTGCTGGCCATCTTGTCAGTTTTTTTGCTATATGGTGTATAATATTTTTGCATGCAGAAATATGAGCGATCTCACACCTATTGCAGATGTAAGGCAAGTAGCAGTATAGAATTCAGCATGGATATCACGTGACTACCCCGCAGAGACTACTGCAGTATCCAGATAGGCCGCAATCTGCACAGAGTACGATAACAAGTACCCAGGAATACCATCCACTTTACAACATGAAAACAGTTTCTTCCACTCTATCGATTCTAATTAAGACACCACAACCATTTGACTGAAGATGATGTTTCGGGGGGGGGGGGGACTTAGGGAGGGTGATCAGGGGGTGTTCTACTCCATTGCCATTTGTGCAGGCCCCATCAAAGGAGCACCTCTATGAAAAAAAAAACGTACTTGCTTGATTCCGACCCTCTGCCCCTCCCTGACTTATACAATAAAATGCCCCGTGTGACAGTAGTTTAAACTTTATTTTGCTTCCCTGATGTGAAAAGATATCGCTCCTTCTTGACTTTACTTGTTGGGGGAATCTTAAAGTCTCTCAAATGGCCCCACTGGGAGCGGTGAGCCGTCTATATATGCTTAATTCCCATCCAGTTCTCAGTGTATAATGTCACCGCGGTGTGGGGGTCTTATCCTGGCCTATTGAGGCGTAAGTGAGAGTCTACCCAAAGTTTATACAAGTAGTTACAGTTCTTGATAAGTGACAGATCCTGGCTCAAAAAGTGATCTCTTATATGTAATGTGGTCTGCCAACACTTCCCACCACTCTAAAAGCTGCGACTCTAACTTCACTCTCCCCACATGAGCCTGCCAACTGTTATTATGAGGCAGAACACTGAGGATCTGTGAGGATCCGGCCTTACCGCTCCACTACCCAGCCGTTATCCAAAATGGCGATCGGCACCTCGTTGCGTGTTTGGAAAGCAGCCAAAGTCTCTGCTTACACCAGGTCAGTCCGGGCGAGATGTAGCCGAAGTGTCTGTGACCAGCTGGTTCCTGATACTCGCCGCCTGCTCAGCAGTTCCTCCACTGGGTTCCAAACCCCTCGATCGCAGCCACGATCACTTGCCTGTTGGTGTATCAAGCATACTTGACGCAGGGGGAGTAGGTCTTTTGTTCTCCTTGCTAATTTAGGTCCGGGCAGTAGTGTTAGCAATACTCTGCCAAGGAGTGTAGCTTTTTCAGGCGTTTTACAGACTTTTAAACAGTTCTGGGAGTCCAAATACACGGAGCTCTCTAGAGCTGCTGCTGCTGTCCGTTGTGCCCGCCCACCGGAAGTAGTGTTTATTTTTTTGTGTAACTTAGTGTTTGTTATTTTTGTAACTTAGTTTTTTGTAACTTTGTAATTTTTTAGTGTAGATTTAAATTATTTGAGTAGGGTTAGGTGTTTAAATATATAATATATTTAATTTAATTTGTAGTTTTATGTAATTTTAGTATAAAAGTTAGGTTAGATTAATTTTTATTTTAATATAGTTTAATGTAATTTTAGTTTAAAAGTTAGGTTGGATTAATCATTAATTTAATATAGTTTAATGTAATTTTATTATAATACTTAGGGTAGGTTAATTAAGGTAAGTTTAAATTTATTATAGGATAGGGATAAGTTAATATTTAATATAAAGTTAGCGGGTTGTTAGGTTTAGGGGTTAATAGGTTAATTTAGTTTATGGCGATGCGGGGGGCTAGCGGTTTAGAGGTTAATACATTTATTTAGTTGCTGTAGGCTCCGGGAGCGGCAGGATAGGGGTTAATAACTTTATGTAGGTGGCGGCGGTGTAGGGGGCGGCAGATTAGGGTATAATGTAGGTGGCGGTGGGCTCCGGGAGCGGAGGAGTAGGGGTTAATACGTTTATTAGAGTGGCGGTGGGCTCCGGGAGTGGCGGGATAGGAGTTAATAACTTTATTTAGTTGCGGCGGGATCCGGGAGTGGCAGGATAGGGGTTAAACAGTTTAGTATAGTGGGTGTTTAGTGACAGTATACAAATAAAGCTGGGAAAAAGCCGAAGAGCAGCGAGATCGATGACTGTTAATTAACAACAGTCTGCTGCTCATCGCCCCGTACTTGGTGCGCAGCTTTTTTACAGCTTTTTTGTTAAATATGGAGAGCGTATTCAGGTCCGCAGCAGCGAAGTTAGGCGATGTCAGGCGAGCGTATTGGTGCCAGCGAATGCAGCACAGTTGACGGCTGGATAAGTAGGCCTCATAGTGTTTATTTTCAAGCGTTGCTTGGCGATACCATAAAATAGCTCCAGTCAGTTTATTGCCTATGATCAATATAGGACTTCTGCTGCAAAAAAATGATGTGACCAAAAACTTAAAGGGACAGTATACACCAATTTTCATATAACTGCATGACATAGAAACAACTATAAAGAAGAATATGCACAGATACTGATCTAAAAATCCAGTATAAAAGCTTTTAAAAACTTACTTAGAAGCTCCAAGTTTAGTATTGTGTTGATTAGATTAGCTGAAACACCCAGTGAAAGGGGCTGGGTGCAGATACTCCCCCCCCCCCATTCCCTGCATATGAAAAGACAGATTTGACAAACAAGAGCCAGCAGTGGTCTGTAAACACATGTATACATCTGACACTTTGGGGCTTGGTTAGGAGTTTGAAAACCAGCACAATCTTATTAAAAATTAGCAAAACTATACAATGTTACAAAAAAAACAAACAGATGGGCTATATAAATAGACCATCTAGGAAACATTTATGCATAGAAAAATCTAGTGTATAATGTCTTGCTAAGTTTTGCCTTGTCTGCTTCCTTCTTTAGCTGTGGGCAGGGGCTAGACCAAGAATTTCTAAGTGCTGATTTTGGGGGTAAAAACAACCAAGTGATTTATTTTTTTTAACACAATTTTTATGTTTTTCTTTAATGTATCCGGTTTGCCATGTGGGTAGCGGCTTTTCTCGTTATTCTCTATGTTTATGTCTCGTTTTTCAAAAGAGGGGATCTTGGCCTCTACATGGCAACCACACGGGTCTACATTTATTTAATCGGATTGTAATTATCATACTATGTATGGACTCTAGCCTTGTGGAAACAACAAAGTATTTGTATCTCTCTTTTGTCTGGTTTGTCGTGAATGGAATGGATCTTATTACTACCAATAAAGTTATTCCAATTTTTTTTTTATTTTGCAATGCTTAATTACTCATATATTCTATGGGCTAGATTAAAAGTGCAGTGCAATTGATAGTGCAAGGTACATTATCATTTGTACAACTTTGGTCTGGTATTTCAAGTGGATGTTTAACTATTTTAACCAAAGCGTCTTAATGCAGTTACAACTTTTTAGCTTGCCCCATAGTTTTAATAAATAGCACAGTAAGCACTATTAGTGCACTGTGCACTCATTGTATTTGTATAACAAGTGGTGAGTTGAGTATGTATAGTGGTGAGTTAAGTGTGTATAACAAGTGGTAAGTTAAGTATTTATAACAAGTGGTGAGTTAAGTGTGTATTACAAGTAGTAAGTTAAGTGTGTATTACAAGTAGTAATTTAAGTATTTATAACAAGTGGCGAGTTAAGTGTGAATTACAAGTGGTAAGTTAAGTGTGTATTACAAGTGGTAAGTTAAGTGTGTATCAAAAGTGGTGAGTTAAGTGTGTATCACAAGTGGTAATTTAAGTGTGTATCACAAGTGGTAATTTAAGTGTGTATCACAAGTGGTGAGTTAAGTGTGTATCACAAGTGGTAATTTAAGTGTGTATCACAAGTGGTAATTTAAGTGTGTATCACATGTGGTGAGTTAAACATGTGGTGAGTTAAGTGTGTATCACAAGTGGTAATTTAAGTGTGTATCACAAGTGGTAATTTAAGTGTGTATCACAAGTGGTGAGTTAAGTGTGTATCACAAGTGGTAATTTAAGTGTGTATCACAAGTGGTCATTTAAGTGTGCATCGCAAGTGGTGAGTTAAGTGTGTATTACAAGTGGTGAGTTAAGTGTGTATTACAAGTGGGGAGTTAAGTGTGTATCATAAGTGGGGAGTTAAGTGTGTATTACAAATGGCGAGTTAAGTGTGTATTACAAATGGTGAGTTAAGTGTGTATCACAAGTGGTGAGTTAAAGGGACAGTCAACACCAGAATTGTTGTTGTTTAAAAAGATAGATAATCCCTTAATGACCAATTCCCCAGTTTTGCATAACCAACACAGTTAGAATTTTTTTTTTTTAATTTTCAATAATTTTTCTTAAATGTCCAATATTACAAAAACAAAATAGTGTAAAACACAAACAAAAACATTTACAGTTATCTTATCCAAAGACACAGCTCCACAAAAATAGCTATACATCAAGGTCCTAGTATTTTATGTACCTCTATTACCATATAAGTATTATGGACATTATCCAATACCACCTTCCAATCTAATTTTAACCTGCCATACTATCTGGATGTACCTGTTTTGATTATAACCAGAAAATAAAGAGCATATACCATTTTATCTATTATCACATCAAGCATGTCTGTAGCCTATATACCTCTATGCGGTATCCTTTACATTTATTAGCTGTACTCATTAATAACTATCGAGTAACGTATCCTTTGGAATTGTTACCCTGATCAGACAAAGATTACAAAACAAACCCCTAACTCAAGACAGAACGAGGAGAAAAAAAAAACAAAAAAACAACCACGGTCCCCCCCCCCCCCAATCTTGATTAATGTCACTAAAGTCGCACCAACCCCCACTGTTGCGGGATCATTTTTTTTAATATGGGTAGAATGAACTCAGGGGCAATTTGTATGGGGAGGATAAATTGAATTTGTGTCGTAAGTGGCCATTCCCTTGTCCCTCCCACTTTCTGAAGCTGTCAGTTTAAGTTTGCATTGCAGCAAATTCAATGCGCAATGTAATTTGTAAAAGCTACACAGAAATATACAAAGTATGATGCTAATTTGTAAAATCACTGCTAAAACTAAATCTGAATGTATTAAAATATAAATGAAAAAGTACAAATATTAAATGCTATAATACTGAAAGGACCCAAGTGTACAGTAATATATAGAAATGACAGGGCCCTCGCAGTGCTAAGAGTTCTGCCTTTTTTATTTTGAATATTCAGTGAGTTTAGCCCCTGTGAAGTCTGAACTGCAATTCTCTCCAATCTGGAGAACCTTTAAATATGAGGGCCAAGATGAGTTCAAATATGTTTACATTTTAACCCTGCTTCTACTATTTCTTTTCAGGAATATTTATTTATTTATTTTTATAAAGAGCTTTATTAGATAGCTGATATTACAGCATGGTAGGTTTTATACAAAATTAAACAAAGTAAAAGTCAATACAATCCGAACATTGTACTAAGAGGAATGATCCATATCACAATGATAAATAAAAACTTCAAGGAGATGCACTTATACAGTCCTTTTAACCACTGGTTATACAAACGTTCAAGATCAAGGTTTTTCTTTTTTTCCCTTGTAACAGGCATAAAAGTAGAAAGATTTACATCTTTACTATCTTTTAGTCAAATATAAATTTCAAAGTGCAAATAAAAAACTTTGCTGATACAGTAAAGAAACAATAACATTTGTCAAAAAGGCAAAAAACAGGGTGGTAACGTTTTTTTCTTTTCAGTCTTTTTACTTAAAAGGATGCTAAACCCAAATTTTACACATTTCTCTATTCAGGATTATTAATCTGGAAATGGAAGTGATGAAGGCAAAATCAAATTTGGAAAATCTCAACTTCACAAACCAAAGTCAGAAGACTTCCACTGTAAGACCACAAAATGCATAAACTATCAGATTTACTAAATAGCTAAACTGTTATCTTCTCCACCAAGTGCTGTAATTCAGAACTCCACTTCCAGTTACTTATATTTTAAAATGTCACCTTAAAAAACATCAAAGTATTTTGTAAAATTGAGAATTTATATATTATATATAAGAGCTTGATAAAGTTTTGTTGATAATAAATGTTAAAAATTTTGAATAAACAGGTACAATGTTATTTTCTCCCAGCAAACTATTTATTGGAAGAATTTCAAGATACATGTTTGATGAATGTGAATAATCATATAGCCTGGCTTGCTAATTTGTCATGCTTTAGAAGATGAAAACACGTTTTATGTAAAAAATCCTTAATGGCTAAGGGAAAAATAAGGGGTAAAGAGGCGAGCAATGCTATGAAGAAAAATAGAGAAAGGGATGATGGGGCGTTAAAAAACAGAATTTATGCTTACCTGATATATTTTTTTCTTTCCGGATATGGAGAGTCCACAACGTCATTCAATTGCTAGTGGGAATATCTCTCCTGGCCAGCAGGAGACGGCAAAGAGCACCACAACAAGGCTGTTAAGTATCACTCCCCTACCCATAAGCCCCAGTCATTCGACCGAAGGGAAATGGAAAAATGGAATAACACAAAGATGTAGAGGTGCCTGAGGTTTAGTAAAAAATAACTGTCTTAATAAAGGGTGGGGTCGTGGACTCTCGAGAAATTTATCAGGTAAGCATAAATTCTGTTTTCTTTCCTAAGATATGGAGAGTCCACAACGTCATATAATTACTAGTGGGAACCAATACCCAAGCTAGAGGACACAGAATGAACAGGGAGGGAAAACACCACAGGCAGACATAAACAGAAGGCACCACCGCTTGAAGAACCTTTCTTCCAAAAGAGGCCTCAGCAGAAGCAAAAGTATCAAATTTATAAAATTTGGAAAAAGTATGCAAAGAGGACCAAGTTTCCGCCTTGCAAATCTGTTCCACAGAATCTCTATTTTTGAAGGCTCAAGAAGATGAAACAGCCCTAGTGGAATAAGCCGTAATTCTCTCAGAAGGCTGCTGACCAGCAGTCTCATGAGCAAAACGAATCATACTTCTCAACCAGAAAGAAAGAGAAGTAGCAGTAGCCTTCTGACCCTTACGCTTTCCATAGAAACAAACAAACAGAGCAGAAGACTGGCGTAATTCTTTAGTCGCCTGAAGGTAGAATTTAAGAGCATGCACAACATCCAAATTGTGCAACAGACGTTCCTTATGAGAAGAAGGTTTAGGACAGAGGGAAGGAACAACAATCTCCTGATTTAATATTTCTGACTGAAACCACATTAGGAAGAAAACCCAATTTAGTACGAAGGACCACCTTATCCGCATGAAAGATAAGGTAAGGCAAATCAAACTGCAAAGCCGAGAGTTCCGAAACTCTCTGAGCAGAAGAGATAGTATTTAGAAACAAAACCTTTCAAGATAACATCTTGATATCTATGGACTGCATAGGCTCAAACAGAGCCTGCTGCAAAACTTTAAGAAGAAGGTTAAGGCTCCAAGGATGAGTAACAGGTTTAAACACAGGCCTGATTCTGACCAAAGCTTGACAAAAGGAATGAACATCTGGCACATCCGCCAGACGCTTATGTAACAGAATAGATAAAGCAGAAATCTGACCTTTCAGAGAAATGACTGACAATCTTTTCTCCAGAACTTTCTGAAGAAAAGACAAAATCCTAGGAATCCTGACCTTACTCCAAGAGTAGCCCTTAGATTCACACCAATAAAGGTATTTACGCCATACCTTATGGTAAATCTTACGAGTTACAGGCTTGCGAGCCTGCAACATAGTCTTAATAACCGACTCAAAACCCACGCTTAGCAAGAACTAAGCGTTCAATCTCCAAGCAGTCAGCTTCAGAGAAACAAGATTTGGATGGAGGAAAGGACCCTGAACTAGAAGGTCCTTCCTCAGAGGCAACCTCCAAGGTGGAAGAGATGACATCATCACTAGGTCTGCATACCAAATCCTGCGGGGTCACGCAGGAGCTATTAGAAAAACTGACGCTCTTTCCTGCTTGATACGAGCAATGACTTGTGGAAGGAGCGCAAACGGAGGAAACAGATATGCTAGACCGAAAACCCAAGGAACCGCCAGAGCATCTATCAGAGCGGCCTGCAGATCTCTTGACCTTGAACCATACCTTGAAAGCCTGGTGTTCTGCCGAGACGCCATCAGATCCAACTCCGGAACCCCCCATTTGAGGGTTATCCTGGAGAACACTTTCCCGGGATGAAAAGTCTGTCTGCTCAGGAAATCCGCCTCCCAGTTGTCCACTCCTGGAATGTGGATGGCAGTGTCAGGGTGCCAGGAATCAGACTGAGATGAAAAGTGCAAAAATAATCACACCTTTATTAATAACAAAGATATAATAAAAAGTTCACAAGTCAAATAACAAGCCAGGAGTCAAAGCCAGAGCTGGTAGTCAGACGAGCCAAGTCAGGAACCAAAGCGAGTAGTCAGATGAGCCGAGTCAGGAACCAGGAGGGACGTCAGACAGCCAGGTAATATACAGGAACAGGAACTCACAAACAGATCTGAGACAAGGGCAAACCATACTGAACAGAGGCCCTTTAAATAATAAGTGATGACATCACAATTCTGAGACTGCAACCTGTCTCACACGGATGATGTACAACAGTCTGGCCATAAGAGGGTGTGCAGGAAATTAGCAGCATCACACACTCTGCACCAGATTCAGCAAGAAAAGGTAAGCAAAATGGCTGCCAGCAGCACATGGCAAACAGAGCAGGGAAAAAACCCTGGCAGGCAGATAGACAACAGTTGTGAGCCTTGTCCCACTGAATAATCCGAGCCACCTCCTTCATGGCTAAGGAACTCCTGGTTCCTTCCTGATGGTTGATGTAAGCCACTGAGGAGATGTTGTCCGACTGAAACCTGATAAACCGAGCTAAAGACAACTGAGGCCAAGTCATCAGAGCATTGAAAATCACTCTCAACTCCAAGATGTTTATGGGGAGAGCAGACTCTTCCCGAGTCCAAAGTTCCTGCACCTTTAACAAGTCCCAGACTGCTCCCCAGCCTAGCAGACTGGTTTCAGTGGTCACAATCACCCATGAAGGTCTCTGGAAGCATGTGCCCTGAGACAGATGCTCCTGAGAAAGCCACCACAGAAGAGTCTCTTGTCGATTGATCTAGAACTATCCTCTGAGATAGATCCGAATGATTTCCGTTCCATTGTCTAAGCATGCATAACTGCAGAGCTTTCAAATGGAATCTAGCAAAGGGAATGATGTCCATGGAAGCAAACATCAGACCAATTACCTCCATACATTATGCTACTGATGGCTGAACAGTAGACTGTAGAGAGAAGCAAGAGGAGAGAATTTTGGATATTCTGACCTCTGTCAAAAAAATCTTCATAGATAGGGAATCTATTATGATCCCTAAGAAAACTACTCTTGTAGCTGGAACAAGGGAACTCTCCCAGATTCACTTTCTATCTGTGGGAAAGTAGAAAATTCAACAAGCTTGTTGAAAAGATGGCGCCTGAACCAAAATATCATCCAGGTAGGGTGCCACTGCAATTCCCCGAGACCTGATCACTGCCAAAAGAGCCATCAGAACCTTTGTAAAAATTCTGGGAGCTGTGGCAAGGCCAAAAGGAAGAGCCAAAAACTGGAAGTGTTTGTCTAGAAAAGCGAATCTTAGAAACTTGTGATGATCCCTGTGAATGGGAACATGAAGATAATCATCCTTCAGGTCTATGGTTGACATGAACTGACCCTCTTGAACCAAAGGAAGAATGGGCCGCATGGTCTCCATCTTGAAGGACGGTACCCTGAAAAACTTGTTGAGCTACTTTAGATCCAAAATTGGTCGAAAAGTGCCCTCCTTTTTGGGAACCGCAATCAGATTTGAATAGAATCCTAACCCTGTTCCCTTACAGGAACTGGAACAGTCACTCCCAAAGAGAAAAGATCCTGAATGCAGTTCAAGAATGCCTCTCTTTTTACCTGATCCGCAGACAATCTTGAAAGGTGAAATCTGCCCTTGGGAGGAAGAGATTTGAATTCTATTTTGTAATCCTGAGATACTATGTCCACAACCCAAGGGTCTGGGACATCTCAAATCCATGCTTCGCAAAAAAGGGAAAGTCGGATTGGGGGCAGAGCCTTCATGCTGTCTTAGACTCAGCTGCAGGCTTTTTAGACTGCTTCCCCTTGTCCCAAGACTGATTGGGTCTCCAAGAAGACTTGGACTGTTCCTGCTTGGAAGAGGAAAAAGACTTTTGACCTCTGAAATTGCTAAAGGAATGAAAATTACTTTAACGTCCTTCAGGTTTATTTTTCTTGTCTTGTGGTAGAAAAAAGCCTTTTCCACCAGAAATCTCAGAAATGATTTCTGCCAAATCAGGTCCAAATAAAGTTTAACCTTTATAAGGAAGTGCCAGAAGCTTGTACTTGGAAGTAACATCAGCTGACCAAGATTGTAGCCACAAAGCCCTACGGGCTAGAACAGTAAAGCCAGACAATTTGGCTCCTAGTTTAATAACTTGCATGTTATTATCAGAAATAAAAGAATTAGCTAGTTTAAGAGCCTTAATCCTATCTTGAATTTTCTCCAACGGAGTCTCTTCTAAAATAGATTCAGACAAAGCATCGCACCAATAAGATGCTGCACTAGATACTGTGGCAATACAAACTGCAGGTTGCTATTGAAGACCTTGATGAACATACATCATCTTCGAATAAGCTTCCAGCATTTTGTCCATGGGATCCTTAAAGGAGCAGCTATCCTCTATAGGGATCGTAGTTCTCTTAGCCAGAGTAGAAATAGCCCCTTCTACTTTAGGCACCATGCCCCAAAAATCTTTAATAAAGTGAGCAACAGGAAACATCTTTTTAAAAATGGGAGACGAGGAGAACGGAATCCCTGGCTTCACCCATTCCTGAGAAATAATCTCCGTTGCACGGTCTAGAACAGGGAACACCTTCGCAGAGGAAGGTACAGCATAGTATTTATTAAGTTTACTAGACTTAGGGTTGACAACGCCAGATGAATCAAAGTCGTCCAAAGTAGCAAATCTAAAATGAACTTCCTCAGTATCAGGCAAAGGATTTACACTGTCTGAATCTGAGTTTTCACCCTCAGAGGCTGCCAAGGAAACCTCCCCATCAGACTTATGAGGAAGGACAACCTGCGTATAAGCAGCCGTAGTATGCCGCAGATACTGCAGAAGATATCTGTGCAGCAAAATCTGCAGGCAAATATACTCCGCCAGGAGGTTAAGAGGAACCGCAGGGCACTGCATGTTACGCCAGAGAGGCTTGGGACGTTTGACGAGAAAACTGTGGCATTGCCTGAACAGCATCATCCTGAGAGACTTTATCGGGCTCAGAAGGCAACAATTTATCTTTACATAGCAAAGTTTTAGCTAAACAAGTAGCACAGAATTGCATAGGCAAAACAATTTGTGTCTCAAGGCATAACAGACACTTATCACAAGCAAGGGATTCTTGATCCATGTTCATAGAAAATAATTTCTCCCAAAAAATAAATTTGAAAATTAAATTAGAATTAAACAACACTTCAAACATAATGAAAAAAAAACGCTTCAAAAAGTAGCAGCAATAAACAGAAAAGGCCCTCTATGCCCCAGAAGAGCTGGGGTGTCCTACCTGACCTCCTTAAAACAAGCTAGAGGACTAGCTACGAAAACAACACCTTCCTGTCTCACAAACAGGATCATAATGATAACTCTTACAGACTCTGCTCCGCTTTCACTATAAAGCGGAAGATCGAGTCACATGACCATTTCCGGCTAACAAAACAGCACAGAAACAAAAGAAAGCACGCGCTGCCAGAAATAAAGCCCCAAAAAGCCAAAATCAACATTAAAAACACACCCATAAAACCTTTATACACACTTCTCAAGCCGTAAGAGAGAAAAAATAAATAAGTACACAATATGTAAAGGCTATAAAAACCTGAACATCAGCTGAAAACAATAAGCAGCTGCAAGCCCTCCCCAATAAAGAGTTAATCTTTCCCAGCAAGAAAAAAAGTAACCCCTTAGTCTCTCAAAGCACATAAGTACCTGCACCCTGCCTATAAATATCCTCACAAAGGATATAAAATGTCCCCATAAAAAATTGCAATTTAGGTCTTTCTTAAAGTTCAAGTCTTCCATACCTAGAAGACAAAAAACACTTCCCTGCAATCCAACTGTCAGGCAGGACGACAGCTCACAAGACGTGAAAAGGACACATACTCCTTACAGAGACCTGTAAAAAAAAAAAAGTAAACCTACTCTGCCTTTCTATACTAGGGCAGCAATATGTTAGGAAACAGAGCAAGGCCCACCTCACAATTTCTTAACTGCTTAAAAGCAACCACTACTCTACTGCATTGGTTAATGTGGACTAAGCTAAACCCCAAATCCCAGCTTGCAGGGAAACCCAAAAATAAATTTCTTCAGACACCAAACTTCACCTCCTCCATTGACAGGGGCAAAGAGAATGACTGGGGATTATGGGTAGGGGAGTGATACTTAACAGCCTTGCTGTGGTGCTCTTTGCCTCCTCCTGCTGACCAGGAGAGATATTCCCACTAGTAATTGAATGACGTCGTGGACTCTCCATATCTTAGGAAAGAAAACAAACAAACACAACAGAACTTCTCTCTCTAGAAGAATATGGCTTCTTTAAGATCCCGAAATTAAGATCCCTAGCAAACCGCAACCTCTTTACATAGAAACACTATATAAATACGCAGGAAAACATAAAGAGCACATAATTAACTATGTGTTAGAAGACATGTAGTCATCCTAATGTCGTTACCCTAATTTTTTAATTATGCATTGGCTTATTAGGAAAATGATGACCTTAACCGAGATCTGAGGACTGCACGTGAGAACCTTCTCTATTTCCGTAACCGGCTAAAAGTTCTGGAAGCTGAGAAGAAACAGGCTGTTAAAGAGCTCAGAACATTACAAGAGGTTGGTAATTAATTTTCCAATACCCAGAATAAATGAATTAAAATGGCACTTAAAAGTGGATAGGAATCGAAAGTAATTGAAAACTGAGAATATTTACAGGCAATTTGCTTTTGAATTTCATAAGACTATAGTATGCACTCATAAACAATTTGAGTGAAAGGGCCAATAAATTCAAAGTTTGAAGCATCTTTTATAGTGGAACCTGTATTTATTGGAGATAACATTTGCCCATTTGTTCTTCAGGGGAGCCTCAATCAAACAAATGATGCAAACGAAAGAGTTACAGAAGTGCTTCGGGCCCAAAGCAACCTGCAAGAGGAGCTTGCTGAACTACAAATGAACTTCAATAACACCAGCTTGGTATGCACACTGACAGCAAACCTTAAAGGGCCATAATAGTCTACAAATGACATGCTTTAATCCATTAAAGCAGTGGTGGGTGTTAGGGGTTAGAAAAAAAAACGGCACTGTGCCTTTACATTGCGGTCTATGGGGAACTGTGTGTTCCATGTAAATATATATGTATATGCTTTTATATATACTGTAAACAAATATCCAGGCACTCAAGGCTTGAAAAATAAATTTCTTTATTATATCTGGTACATTCCGATGTAATAATATGCCAACGTTTTGGTCTTTACATTAGACCTTTTGTCAAGGGCATAAGCTGTAAATAATATAAACAAAAACAGAGAAAATAAGCTACTTGCACATCCAACAAACGAAACACAGCATGAATTTAGAACATTGTGTCACCGGAAGTGACGTCATACCTGATCAGGGTCCTGCTGTGCACATGCTCCCTAATCACACTAGCTGTAATTTATGTTCCACATAAGATAGGGAACCAATACACAGGCATATAGTTGGACATCTCTCTGTGAATAAAAGTCCTAAATAACAGAATAATGATTGTTACATAAATAAAAGTAGTGGACCTTTAGAATAATAAGTAGATCGTGATCAGGGGAGCTGATAACGGAGGGGAGATTGTGGTTCTTTACTATGGTGACTATAGAAAGGAAGTAATGACACAATTACAGGATGCTAGAATTTATGAGAAGTTACAGATTGACCCTACATTGCCAATTCAGAAAGAGGCAAATTAACTTATAGATGAGGGATTAAGTAAAGGATACATTAATGAGGACACAGCTTTATTTCTTACACAAAAGTCCCCTATTAGACCCATATAATATTGTATCCCTAAGCTACAGAAGGATCCCATCAATCTCCCAGGTCGACCCATTATTTCTGCCAGAGGGTCAGTCATGCAACAGATTACTCAATTCATTGACCATTATATACAACCATGTGTCTGGGAATTAGACCCAGTAATTAAAGATACAGGACATTTTTTGAATCTATTAGGTGATGTTACACTAACTAAATCCCAAGAGATAATACTTGTCACACTAGATGTTTCAAGTCTATACACTAACATATCCATAGATGAGGGAATTAAGATAGTGGGAGACACAATTTCTAAGAGTGATATATATCAGGGACCTGATGTTACATATGTACAGAAATTGATTAGTTTCATCCTAAAAAAACAACTGTGTAAATGTGAAAGAGATTACTATATGCAGAACATGGGGACCTCTATGGGTTCAAATGTAGTGCCGTCATTTGCTAACATGTTCATGCATGACTATGAAAAAAGACACATCCTGGGTGATCCCTTATATTCACAATATATTGACATGTATTGCAGGTACAGTGATGATCTGTTCCTAATTTGGAAGGGATCAATGACAGATTGGACAAATTTTATCAATAAATTGAATCGAATTAATTCCATGATCCGATTTATTATGAATGCCAGTTATACACATTTAAACTATTTAGATGTCATGGTGGTTAGACATGAGGAAAAACTAACTACTGATCTTTATTCCAAAGACACTGACAGGAATACTTTATTATTGGCATCTAGTTTCCATCCTAGGTCAGATTTATAGGGTTAAACGGATAGTTTCAGAACCTATAGTTAGAAACAAAAGAGAGACTGAAACAATTAAAGGAACAGTCTAGTCCAAAACAAACTTTCATTATTCAGATAGGGCATGTCATTTTAAACAATTTTCCAATTTACTTCTATCACCAATGTTGCTTTGTTCTCTTGGTATTTTTAGTTGAAAGCTAAATCTAGGAGGTTCATATGCTAATTTCTAAGCCCTTGAAGGCCGCTTCTTAGCTTAGGGCATTTTGACAGTTTTTCATCACTAGAGGGTGTTAGTTCATGTGTTTCATATAGATAACACTGTGCTCACGGATGTGGAGTTCCTAGGAGCCAGCACTGAATGGCTAAAATGCAAGTATGTCAAAAGAACTGAAATAAGGGGCAGTTGCAGAGGCTTAGATACAAGATAATCACAGAGATAAAAAGTGTATTAATATAACTGTGTTGGTTATGCAAATCTAGGGAATGGGTAATAAAGGGATTATTAATAAATAAATATTCAGGTGTAGAGTGTCCCTTTAACAGATATCTGGCTAGGGGTACCAACAATCATGTCTTAATAAAGCTAGATTGATAGCTACACTTGGGACTAAGAGTACCATCTCCCTTGTATGTGTTTTCCCCTACGTATAATTTGCAGTCCTTAAAAATGAAACAAGCTATCTATAAAAATTGGCATCTCTTACAGAGCGATCCTGCACTTAAAAAAGTGCTAGGAGAACGCCCACTAGTAGGTTTCGTGGGAAAAACCTCAAGTATCTCCTGATATAAACTGACCAAGTTGGATGTTACATTTAGAAAAGCTGGAAGTTAAAGTAGGTTGCTACAGGTCTGATGGGTGTGTTACATGTACTGTAACAGCTTAAAATATTTGAACACCCGCGCACAGGCAAGATGATGTGCTTGAATCATCGGTTGACATGCTCTTCAGGGATGGTGGTGTATATAATCAAGTGCCCATGTATGTTGGGAAAACACAATGCCCCCTGAAGGAAAGAATAGCAAAAAATAAATATACACAGGCCAGGCCATAGAACCATATCACTGAGATGTTGTTTGTTCCTGGTAGATTGCTTCTCTTTCTGTATGAAAGTCTCCCTAAGGGTGATGGGGGATACCAGACATGGACTCCTTCACTAAAATTCTTAGAGAAATATGGCTGCACCTCACTGACGAGGCCCAAAGGAGGCCGAAACTATTGTCTGGGGTTGTCATTTCCCTTCTTCAGAGGAGGATTGCCTGGTATTTCGGGCTGTATTGACCTAGTTTGGTGGGATCAGACTGATATACTGTCCTCTGTGAAAAGCGCAATTGGGCTAAATAAGCTACTCGCAGATGGTAACCAGGTCATAGAACAAGCCATTGAGCCTTTTGGATTTAATTAAAAAAAAAAATTGTCATGCACAAAATTTGCGCCCCCCCCCATCCAGGGGTCACATTAAGTGGTCACCTAATCCGCCTCTAATGTAGCACTGGCTCTAATTAAATGTATGGGAAATGAGTCATTTCTCTTTATTTCTGTATTTGAAATAACTGGTTTTGCTTACTGAAGCAACCACCAACTTTTATCCAGAACAAATCC
This sequence comes from Bombina bombina, assembly GCF_027579735.1. Taxonomy (NCBI): domain Eukaryota; kingdom Metazoa; phylum Chordata; class Amphibia; order Anura; family Bombinatoridae; genus Bombina; species Bombina bombina. The sequence continues at coordinate 499,270,556 of NC_069504.1, forward strand.
ATCGAAATGGCTTTAGCCTGAAGGGAGAGAAGACCTGCTTATTTTATATTTCTCTATATACAATGGCCAATATTTACAGTAGTTAACAAATGTTTCAATATATGTGGGTGTTTCAATAAGCAAACATTTGGCTAGATTACGAGTTGTGCGTCAGGGCAAAAAAGCAGCGTTATGTTTGGTGAAATATGTTCAATTTGTACAGATTGACTTTTATTTAAAGTAGCATCAATACAGTTAGTACATAAATTTCTATTGGGCTCCACTTTGGCTTTAGCACATATAGCACAGATATCTTCCTCTGAATCAGACATGTTTAACACACTAGCAAATAAACTAGCAACTTGGAAATACTTTTCAAGTAATTTACTATAATATGAAAACGTACTGTGCCTATAAGAAGCACAGAAAAAGTTATGACAGTTGAAAATTCATAAACTGAAAAGTTATAGCATCAAATCTTTGTAAAAAACACAATTTTAGCAAAGGATTGCTCCCATTAGCAAAGGATAACTAACCCTGATAGCAGAAAAAAAAAAAAAAAATACAGAAATAAACGTTTTTTTTTTTTTTTTTTTTTCACAGTCAACTACAATCTCACAGCTCTGCTGTGAGTGATTACCTCCCTCAAAACAAGTTAAGTTTTGAAGACCCCTGAGTTCTGTAGAGATGAACCGGATCATGCAGGGAAGACAATAAACTTCTGACTGAATTTTTTGATGCGTAGCAAAAGCACCAAAAAAGGTCCCTCCCCCTCACACATAACAGTGAGAGAGATCAGTAAACTGTCATAAATTAAATAAAACGACTGCCAAGTGGAAAAAAATAGTGCCCAAAACATTTTTTCACCCAGTACCTCAGAAAATTAAACGATTTTACATGCCAGCAAAAAACGTTTAACATTAATAAATTGAGTGTTATTAAAAAGCCTGTTGCTAGTCCCTGCAAATTAGGCTAAAGTTTTATGCATACAGTATAATTCCAGTGAAGTGCCATTCCCCAGAATACTGAAGTGTAAAATATACATACATGACAGCCTGATACCAGTTGCTGCTACTGCATTTAAGGCTGAGTTTACATTATATCGGTATGGCAGAATTTTCTCATCAATTCCATTGTCAGAAAATAATAAGCTGCTACATACCTCTTTGCAGATTAATCTGCCCGCTGTCCCCTGATCTGAAGTTTACCTCTCCTCAGATGGCCGAGAAACAGCAATATGATCTTAACTACTCCGGCTAAAATCATAGAAAAACTCAGGTAGATTCTTCTTCAAATTCTACCAGAGAAGGAATAACACACTCCGGTGCTATTATAAAATAACAAACTTTTGATTGAAGGTATGAAACTAAGTATAATCACCACAGTCCTCTCACACATCCTATCTATTCGTTGGGTGCAAGAGAATGACTGGTAATGGCAGTTGGGGGAGGAGCTATATGGCAGCTCTGCTGGGTGAATCCTCTTGCACTTCCTGTTGGGGAGGAGTTAATATCCCATAAGTAATGGATGATCCGTGGACTGGATACACTTAACAAGAGAAAAGCAGCGTTATGAACCATAACGCATAACTCGTAATCTAGCCGAGAGGAAAGTCATGTTTAAATGAGAATGTCAGGAATGGGTCATACAACATGGTAATCATATCAGTACTACAATTCATCCTTGATGTCAAGGGGCTTAGACATGGGCTCAAATAGCAAGGTGCATAAGACTTATCAGAACAGACACTAGTCATACTTTACTTTTTTTAGCATGTTCAAAACTTTAACAAAAGAAAAAAAAGCAGAGAAAAGAAGATATAATTAAAAATAATAACATAATTCTAATTTGTTTAAATAAAAAGACTAAAGCAAATGAGTATGAGTTAGCTGATGTATTGGACGGAGAAGTTAATCTCATATGTTTGCTGGATAACCAAATAAGTGGAAACAAGAGTGCAATGCAATATGAACATTTGATTCTGCAATTCCCCTCTAACCGGTTGTACAAATATTGCCATCTGCTAGAAAAAAAAATTCAACAACATCCTGTGGGCCTCCATATAGGACTGTTTTTTATATCAGCAGTGAGCCTGCTGGAGATGAGTGACTGGTGGTCAGATATGAACAGGCAGGTCCAGTAGGGGACCTACTCAATAGAGGTCCCTGGTACAAAAACATTTTCCTTTCTAATGACACGGTGAGTCCACGGATCATCATAATTACTGTTGGGAATATCATAAGTTTTCTTCAATCAAAATGTTATTATTTTTAAAGCAGAGTATACTTACTCTGATCTTTTCTGGGGTCTAGCCTAGTCCACATCAGTCTCTTCAGTAGGGCAGTGGTGGCTTTTGAGCACTTGAGAACTTGTGGGGTACAATCCTAATTGCGTTTTCTCAGGAATCTGTTGACCTAGCCAGAAAGCCTGAGTAGGTTTACTCAGTTTCTTTCTCTCTTCACAGGTCCATGTGAGGCGCTGCACCCTCTCAGACCAGGTGAGCTGTCCTGCTGCCAGACAGCACTTTCAGTTAAGTGCCATTTTAATTTTCTTTTGCAAGGGGATTGCTGGCACTTGTTACAGCTAAAAGCTGTCTTATTTAAAATGGGACCTTATTAAATCTTCATGTTATGGGGTTTCTTTAAGGCAGTTTGGGCATTGAGACTGTGAGGAGTGGGATTTATGGTGGCTCAGTGAGTTATAGTAGTTTTTATGGACTTTTTATTGTGTTTGGTCATAAACATTTACTGTTAGCCATTTTATTTTTTTCGGCAGTTAGGGCTCTGTAACCACTAGGACCACTCCGTATTTGAAAAGGGGAGGGTCCTTGCTGACGCGGTTTCCTTTTGGCACGCTTTCAGTGCGACTGAAGAGAGCTGCGTAGCTGTGAATTTGTAGTCGGCTGCTCCGTCCTCTACTTTCACTGCGCTGTTATTATTTAAAGTCCGTATAGTTTCTTCTGTGAGAGTCATTCCGTGAGCTACAGGACAGGTAGGCACCTCAGTAAAGCTACTGAGGTGTATAGGTAGCCAGAGGTTTATTTGGTCTGTTTCGCTAACACTCATTTACATTTAAAGACACAGTACACTTTTATTTTTTTATTTTGAAATAAAGAATTTTTACACTTTATGCTTATTTATTACACAAAGATAGATCAAGAGGCTTTTCAAAACAGTATCCCAGGCGTAGTTACTGCTTGTCAGTTATGTGTTGATGCTCAGGTGGAACCTCCAGTTCCTTTTTGTTCCTCATGCATTGAGAGAACTTTAAGTTATAGAGATAAAATATTTGACCAAGAGCCACCATTATCCCAGGCAATTGCTGTTCAGGTATCTGCTTCTAGCAGATATGCCGCAGCTTTCTCCTCAGGTGTCCCAGCCTTTTCAGTCTCCACATACCGTGCCCTGTGTTTCCTCTGATAATCCAGTAGGATTTTCTCTATAAGACAATGCTTCCCAAGTATCTCTTATGGTATCTGAGGCCTTGGGGCATATTTATCAAGGTCTGGTGGACCTGATCCGACACTGCGGATCAGGTCCGCCAGACCTCGCTGAATACGGTGAGCAATACGCTCGCTGTATTCAGCATTGCACCAGCAGCTCAGAAGAGCTGCTGGTGCAACGCCGCCCCCTGGAGACTCGCGGCCAATGGGCCGCCAGCAGGGGAGTGTCAATCAACCCGATCGTACTCGATCGGGTTGTATTATGGCGATGTCTGTCCGCCTGCTCAGAGCAGGCGGACAGGTTATGGAGCAGCGGTCTTTGTGTTAAATAGAGCCCCTTGTTAGCTTTCCCCATGTTGCAGGGGGGGCGTAAAAGGAAATTTAAGGAAACAGTTAGTAAGGTTTCTGATCAAGTTCTGGCTATCCAGAGTGTCCCTTCCCATAAGCCTGAGGAAGAAGACATGTCGGTAGCATCTGAGGGGGAAATCTCAGACTCAGATAGTGTAATTCCTTCTTCTGATGCTGAAGTGGTATCCTTCAGATTTAAGATAGAACACCTTCGCTTATTCTTTAAGGAGGTTTTGGCTACTTTGGACGACTCTCAAACAACTATCATAGTCAGCCCTAAGAAGTCTAGTAAATGGAACAAATATTTTGATGTTCCCTCCGCGGTGGAGTTTTTTCCGGTTCCAGACCGTGCTACAGAGATTATTGCTCGAGAATGGGAAAGACCTGGTATTCCCTTTTCTTCCATCTCCTATTTTTAAGAAGATGTTTCCTATAGCGGACTCTATTAAGGAGTCGCGCAGACGGTTCCTAATGCAATCTCCACTGTGGCTAAGAGGACTACTATTCCCATAGAGGATAGTTGTTCTTTTAAGGATCCAATGGATAAAAAATTGGAGGCTTTACTAAAAAAGATGTATGTACACCAGGGTCTACAATGGCAACCTGCAGTGTGTATCGCCACTTTTACCAGTGCTGCGGCTTACTGGTTTGATGCGTTGTCTGAATCTCCTCTTGAGGAGATCCAGGACAGGATTGAGGCTCTTAAGTTAGCCAATTCCTTCATTACAGATGCTTCCTTACAGGTTATTAAGCTGGGAGCCAAAATTTCTGGTTTTGCAGTATTAGCCCGCAGAGCCTTGTGGTTAAAGTCCTGGTCTGCGGATGTTTCATCTAAATCTAAGCTCATGGCTATTCCTTACAAGGGTAAGACCTTGTTTGGACCTGGTTTGGCGGTAATTATCTCAGATATTACTGGAGGGAAGGGTTCTTTTCTTCCTCAAGATAAAAAGAATAAGTAGAAAGAACGGCAGAGTAATTTTCGTTCCTTTCGTAACTTTAATAGCAAGTATTCCTCCCCTTCCTCCAAGCAAGATCAAGCCAAGCCTTTCTGGAATCCTAACCAGTCCTGGAATAAGGGAAAACAATCTAAAAAGCCTTCAGCTGATTTAAAGTTAGCATGAAGGATTGGCCCCCAATCTGGGAGCGGATCTTGTAGGGGCAGACTCTCTCTTTTTTCCCAGGCTTGGATAAGAGATGTACCGGATCCCTGGGCGGTGGACATTGTCTCCCAGTGATACAAAATATACTTCAAATCTTTTCCTCCCAGAGGCAGGTTTCTCCTCTCCAGATTATCTGTAGACGAGATAAAAAGAGAGGCGTTCTTACATGTGTCAAGGACCTTTCCGCCCTGGGGGCGATAGTTCCAGTTCCCATTCAGGAAAGGGGACTGGAATTTTACTCAAATCTCTTCATGGTTCCCAAAAAGGAGGGAACTTTTCGACCAATCCTAGATCTAAAATTTTTAAAAAGTTTCTCAGAGTGCCATCCTTCAAGATGGAGTTTATACGCTCCATTCTTCCTTTGGTACAAAAAGGTCAGTTCATGACAACCATAGACCTAAAAGATGCATACCTTCATGTTTCCATTCACAGGGACCATCACAAGTTTTTGAGATTTGCCTTCTTGGACAATCATTTCCAGTTTGTGGCCCTTCCATTCGGCCTTGCCACAGCCCCCAGAATTTTTTCAAAGGTTCTGGGCGCTCTTTTAGCTGTACTTCGGTCTCGGGGCATTGCAGTGGCACCTTATCTAGATGACATTCTGGTTCAGGCGTCATCTTTTCAACAAGCAGAATCTCATACGGAGATCTTGTTGTCTTTTCTTCGATCCCATGGATGGAAGGTGAATCGGGAAAAAAGTTCTTTGGTTCCAGCTACAAGGGTTGTGTTTTTGGGGACCATAATCGACTCCCTGTTAATGAAGAGTTTTCTGACGGAAAAGATTTTCGACTCTTGTCTTGCCCTTCAGTCCTCTCCACGGCCATCAGTGGCTCAATGTATAGAGGTAATCGGTCTGATGGTGACTTCTATGGACATCATTTTGTTTGCTTTGTTCCATCTCAGACCTCTACAGTTATGCATGCTCAGTCAATGGAACGGGGACTATATTGACCTGTCTCTGCTTATAGATCTAGATGAGGTGTCAATAAACACTCTTCCGTGGTGGCTTTCTCAGAACCATCTCTCCCAGGGAACTTGCTTCCGCAGATCCTCCTGGGTGATCGTGACCACATATGCCAGCCTTCTGGGTTGGGGAGCAGTCTGGGGCTCATTGAAGGCTCAGGGCCTATGGACTTGGGAGGAGTTGGCTCTGCCCATAAACATCCTGGATCTGAGAGCAATCTTCAATGCTCTACTGGCCTGGCCTCAGTTAGCTTTAGCCCCGTTTATCAGGTTCCAATCGGACAACATAACCTCGGTGCCCTACATCAACCACCAGGGGGGAACTCAGAGTTCCTTGGCCATGTCAGAGGTGGCCCGAATTATTCAGTGGGCAGAGACCCACAACTGCTGTCTTTCTGCGATCCACATCCCAGGAGTGGACAATTGGGAAGCGGATTTTCTGAGCAGACAGACTTTTCATCCCGGGGAGTGGGAACTTCATCCGGATGTGTTTTCCAGCTTGACCCTCAAATGGGGGCAGCCGGAGTTGGATCTCATGGCTTCTCGTAAGATTGCCAAACTCCCGAGATACGGCACGAGGTCAAGGGATCTGCAGGCATTTCTGATAGATTCTTTGGCGGTTCCTTGGAACTTCAGTCAAGCATACCTGTTTCCCCCATTTGCTCTCCTTCCAAGAGTCATTGCTCGAATCAAGCAGGAGAGGGCACCTGTAATTCTCATAGCCCTGGCGTGGCCTCGCAGGATTTGGTATGCAGACCTAGTGTAAATGTCATCTTTTCCACCTTGGAGACTCCCTCTGAGGAAGGACCTTCTACTTCAGGGTCCCTTCCTTTATCCAAATCTTGTTTCTCTGAAGCTGACTGCTTGGAGATTGAATGCTTAGTTTTATTTAAGTGTGGATTTTCAGAGTCGGTCATTGAGACCTTGATTCAGGCTTGTAAGCCTGTGACTCGCAGGATCTACCATAAGATCTGGCGTAAATATTTGTATTGATGTGAATCCAAAGGATACTCTTGGAGTAAAGTAAGAATTCCTAGGATTTTGTTCTTTCTCCAGGATGGTCTGGAGAAGGGTTTGTCGGCAAGTACTCTAAAGTGTCAGATTTCGGCATTGTCTATTTTGTTACATAAGCGCTTGGCGATGTGCCAGACATGAAATCGTTTTGTCAGACCTAGGTCAGTATTCGGCCTGTGTTTAAACCTGTTACTCCTCCATGGAGTCCTAACCTTGTTCTTAAAGTTTTACAACAGGCTCCGTTTGAGCCTATGCATTCTTTAGATATTAAGATGTTATCTTGGAAAGTTTTGTTTCTTGTTGCTATTTCCTCTGCTCGGCGAGTTTCTGAACTCTCTGCTTTACAGTGTGACTCCACTTATCTTATCTTTCATTCTGATAAGGTGGTTCTGCGTACTAAGTTCGGTTTCCTGCCCAAGGTTTTTTCGGTCAAGAATATTAATCAGGAAATCGTTGTACCTTCTTTGTGTCCTAATTCTTCTTCTCACAAAGAATGCTTGTTACATAATTTGGATGTTGTGCGAGCGCTAAAATTTTATTTGCAGGCAACTAAGGACTTTCGTCAGTCTTCTGCATTGTTTGTTTGTTTTTTTGGGAAACGCAAGGGTCAGAAAACTACGGCTACTTCACTTTCCCTTTGGCTGAGGAGCGTTATTCCCTTGGCTTATGAGACCGCTGGACAGCAGCCTCCTGAGAAAATTGCAGCTCATTCCACGAGGGCTGTTTCTTCTTCCTGTGCCTTCAGAAATGAAGCTTCTGTGGAACAGATTTGCAAGGCTGCAACTTGGTCATCTTTGCACACTTTTTCCAAATTCTATAAATTCGATACTTTTGCCTATGCTAAGGCTTCTTTTGGGAGCAAGGTTCATCAAGCAGCGGTGCCTTCTGTTTAGGTTCCTGTCTTGTCCCTCCCTTATCATCTGTGTCCTCTAGCTTGGGTATTGTTTCCCAACAGTAATTATCATGATGCGTGAATTCACCATGTCATTAGAAAGTATACGAAATTTATGCTTACCTGATAAATGTATTTATTTATTGGCACGGTGAGTCCACGGCCTGCCCTGTATTTTCAGACAGTTTCTTTTTTATATAAACCTCAGGAACCTCTGCAGCTTGTGTTACTTCCTTTCTCTCCTTTCCCTTTGGTCAAATGACTAGGGGATCGTGAGTAGGGGAGTGATATTTAACAGCTTTGCTGTGGTGCTCTTTCCCTCCTCCTGCAGGCCAAGAGTGATATTCCCAACAGTAATTATGTTGATCTGTGGACTCACCGTGTCAAGAAAGAAATACATTTATCAGGTAAGCATAAATTGCGTTTTTGGCCAACCAAATGGTAACTTAGTAGTAAACAATAGTAATAATATACATGATAATCTGAATAGTGATTTTGAGGCTATATATTTATATAGATGATAGATAGAAGTACCTGGAAACTGCACTAATAAAAGGCTTCCCTGCATTAGGATTGTACAGATTCTGCACATGCCTATTCTATATACCATTTTCTATGGGGCCCCCGGGTGCCACTGCACCTGTTGCTCCAATGGTAGTTCCGTTGCTGGGCATGTCAGATGAAACATCATAGCAGAAATAATTATATATACAGGTAGTTAAGCCAAAAGTAATGTATTACACGTAAAAAGCAGTAGACCAGTGGTCAGGTATATTGGCCAGCAGGCTGGGGGTTTAGTAAAGATCGCTATAAGCAACAAGGGAGCACAAAAAAATCTGTCATTTAGGAGGTACAGAGTCTTATGGATATGCCACATCGTCATTCTGATACAGAGACCTGTTATTTGAGAACTTAAAGGGACAATCTGCTCCAGAATTTTTATTGTTTAAAAAGATAGATAATTTATTTATTACCCATTCCCCAGTTTTTCATAACCAGCACTGTTATATTAATACACTTTTTACCTCTGTGATTACCTTGTATGTATGTCTCTGCAGACTTCCCCTTATTTCAGTTCTTTTGACTGACTTGCATTTTAGCAAATCAGTGCTGACTCATAAATAACTCCACAGGAGTGAGCACAATGTTATCTATATGGCAAACATGAACTAGCACTGTCTAAATGTGAAAAACTCAACATGCATATTAGCATATGAGCTTACATAGGTTTAGCTTTCAACAAAGAATACCAAAGAACAAAGCAAATTTGATGATAAAAGTAAATTGGAAAGTAGTTTAAAATGGCATGCCCTATCTGAATCATGAAAGTTTAATTTTGACTAGACTTTCCCTTTAAATGGGACAGGAAACCATTTTTTTACCTTTTTGATTCAAAACAATCATGCAATTTTAAACAACTGTCTGATTTTCTTCTATTATCAATTATTTTCTTCATGCTCTTGGTATCTTTTGTTAAATAGCAGAGACGTATGCCATAGCATCAATGTATGCACAGCTTTTAATCTTAGCTAGGGTTAAATCTTAGCTAGGGTTAGTACAGCAAATCAACCATCCCAGGACAGCTGTTTCAGATTGCTGCTGGGTAAAACTGATTTCCTAGCTAAAACCAACAACTTTTAAAACTATGGGGGGGAAGTGAGATTAAAATCCTCAAACAAATAATGTGCAAATATATGTACAAAACTTTTACTATTGACAGTCACTATTGCAGTAAAATTATAATGAAACATAAACCATTTCCTAATCAATAATTTTCAGCTGTCCGGCTATTATCACTTCCACATATAATACACTATTGCAGGGCTCAGCTGAGTGTTTAATGACACACAAAACTGAAGTGACACAAAACTACCTTTGATCCACTCAGGGCCGGTGCTAGGATTTTTGGCCACACAGGCGAGGGAACAGTTTGCCACCCCCCCCCCATTCCATCCCATTGCTAGTTAAAGGGATATGAAACCCACATTTTTTTATCATGATTCAATTAGAGCACAAATGTAAGTTTAGGAGCTGGTCCATTTTTAGTTCAGAACCTGGGTAGTGCTTTCCGATTGGTGGCTAAATTCAAATCAAACAGTGGTAGCGCAGCATAGCAAATCAGACAGTGGTAGTGCTGCATAGCAAATCAGACAGTGGTAGTGCTGCATAGCACATCAGACAGTGTTAGTGCTGCATAGCACATCAGACAGTGGTAGTGATGCATATATGTGAGTGTATATATATATATATATATGTGTCCTTTTTGTAACCATGGTGACACATCACACTAATAATTAGATTCCTGTGTTGGGATACCTAGTGCTGATTATCCACAGCTTATATTAGATTATGATCTAAAAGTATGCTTCTGCTAGCAGAATGTCCTTTCCAGTAATGCAATAGTTCAAACACTAGCCATAATACATAATAAATGTTAGCCATGTATGAGTTAATTCACATGACATAAGCAACCTCTCATGCATCAAGTTATAAAAATAGTATGTACAAACCACATAATGGAAACAAAGAGCTGTGGGAGGAGAAAGAAACACAAGAAGTGCTCATGGTATACACTTTTTTGTTAAAGTTTATATGCCGTTTAAGACTGTGTTTTTTTTTAAATCTTGTCATTTTTATTTTATCTTATGGTAAATAAAGTTTTTTCCCCTTTTATTAACTAAATGCATTTATGAATAAGGCAACAATATTTTTTATTTTATGTTTTAGAATGCTAGAAAGAGCAAAAATGTTTTCACCCTTAGATAATATGATGATTATGATAGATTTGTGTATACATGTGAAAGATATACAAGATAAGTACTTGGGCTGGTTCTTTTAGAGTAATGTTTCTCTGAAGGGCAATTTCTAATTCAGATTCTAACATGCATACAATAAAGCTGACAATACCTGAGTCTGTACTAAAATTAATATAAAGGTTCTTTAAATAAAAATTAAATATCCCTGTGAATTGAAAATAAAAGCAGTCACTTATGTTTAAAAGGAAATAATACCACCTTATATCATGAAAGTTTCCTGTCACTTTAACAAGGTTTCTCTGCAACCTCATGAGCAGTTATGAATCTCGCCCTCTCAATTATTGCTTGAGTGTATACAAATATGATATATGCCAACAGGGGCCCATTTAACCCCATCTGTTGCGATGATTTTGCAGTCTGCTGCAGCTTCTCCTGTGCAGGTGCAGTGCTGTGTATATAGCAGATGTGCAGTGTGGAAGCGTTGTCGCTAGTGCTATAAATGTACTTTAGTAGTAGTACAGTGACAGACGTACCGGGCGTGCAGCCTCCTGAAATGGCTGGTGCGTGCACCGGGCGGTATTGGTTGGTTGGGACCATGTGGGGGTGTGTGCCATGTGCTGCGCTGCGTGCACTATTACCCATTTGTATGAGAAATTAATGCAAAATGGCTGAGCCAAAAAAAGGGACGTAAAAAGTAAAAATGTAAAAAATCAGGCTGCTCTAAATTGCGCCCCCTTGCTGGGGCGCATTAAGGCGGTTGCCTTGGTTGCCTATATACAAGCGCCGGCCCTGGATCCACTGTCCTAATAGCCAGCAGCAATGCTTCCTAAGTTATCCTGGACTCCTAATGACACTCTGATGTCAGAGGTGCAGGGGAGGAGCTAGGCAGCAGTGTGTCAAATTGCTATAAACAGGAGGAGAGACACAGCAAACACTCAGTTCAGCTGATCTTACTGTGTTATTATGCACTGAACCGGACTGGGTGAGCTGTTGGGGGCAGTAAGCTGCAGATGATACAGAGTGGTAACATATGAAGATTACTGTCAGACTAAATAATGCAAAGATGCAAACAATAAATTATCTACAGTAGTAGCCAAGTAATCCCCCTCTTTTACAACAAATCAGCACAGCTCTTTACCTAGTGTGGAGGAGCTGTTTGTAAGTGTTTTTTCTTCTGACTTGTGGCAGTTTAAACATTGATCACTTAGAGATGGTGCAGCAGGGAGTCCCTGCCTAGACCTGCTCTGATTAATCAAGCAGAGTAGTGCTGCATGCACAGCCTCACTGCTCCTTCCCATTATCTTGTGTCACACATGCCCCAGCTCAGCTTCAGCCCTCCTGGAGGGGACATTTCCAGGGGCATACAACAAAATCCAGGGACTGTCTCTGGAAATCAGGGACTGTTGTCATCTATGGTTTGGAACACTATAAAGTAGCAGTTTTATAAGAATGTTATCCATATGCTAAAGCACTAAATGGCAGCATTATTTCCTGCATTGTATTGCACCAGACACATACAGTACCTATGTATCTCTTCAAGAAAGATCCTGAAAAAAAGGTTTAAGCCATGATTTATTGGATTAATTACCTTTTTTCAGTGTTAGTTGTTAATATTTTTTGTCTTTGACAGGAAAAGGAGCTGCTGTCATCAAAAGTAATGAGGTTAGAGGAGAAAGTGTCTGACCTCAACCTAAGGCTGAAGTATGCACAATCTGACAGAGAAAGATTCCTACAGGTAAGAATGGAGATAGAAAGAGATGGAACTTACTGAAACAAACATTTAAACAGTTTTTTTTATGATGCACTCATATTTCTTGTAGTTTAATAAGAGTTAATCATCTTCAAGCAACACAGTACTAATAAGCAATTATTTCCTTTATCTATATTTGCTTTTTTACTACTTTGATTTTGTAACAGTTTAGATTTCCTTCCTAAGATAGGGAGAGTCCACGGCTTCATTCCTTACTGTTGGGAAATACAACACCTGGCCACCAGGAGGAGGCAAAGACACCCCAGCCAAAAGGCTTAAATATCCCTCCAACTTCCTCATTACCCCAGTCATTCTTTGCCTTTCGTCACGTTAGGAGGTGGCAGAGAAGTGTCAGAAGATTTGGAGAGTCCTGAAAAAGGATATCTGCCCTTTGAGATAGGACTGGAGTTTTAAGTAGTCTGGAGATGCAGGGAATTTTTTTCTGCGAAACCATCCAAACTACTGCTAACAGGTCCTAAGCAATCAATGTTGACGAGTTTTACTGCCTGCTTTCTCTCACTCAAGTCCATGTCAGGAGCGCTGCTATAAAACTGTCACACTTGAGAGGCTGTGTTCTGTTCCACAGCATGGATCCTGGAGGTAAGATCATTACATTTTTTACACACAGTGTGGCTCCTTTGTACCTTGATAGGATCCAGGGTTAATATCCTCTGAAGGGGGTTTATTGAACAGTTGAGGTTAATCATTCAGTGTATTAATTATTTACATGCTGCTTTGTGTGATTTTTTTCCTGGGCTGATAGACTGTGTGTTTTTGGCTGGAACAAACACTTTTAAGTTTCACTTTCGTTTTTGAAAGTGCTGCACAGCTCCTATTGCTTGCTGTACTTGTAATAACAAGGGAAGTACTGTCTTGCACTCCATGTGGTCTATGTTCATTTCCTCCATTCCGGCTGAGACTTGAATCTGAGGAGAGCATTTCCTCTGTTAACTGTCTGGGTCTAGAAGGTGGTGAGTGCCCCAGCCATTGGGAGTATAAAGGTGCAGTTTGCTATAATAAAAAAACATTTTTATTTGTGCCCTTCTGTGGGTATAACCTGAGCTATGTAGGACTCTGACATGTTAGAAGGTACTCCTTCTGTACTAAATCATACCTGTTTATATTGTGAGGAGGTCGTGGTTTTCCCGCCCACTCAATTATTTTCCACATGCCTTAACACCGTTATAAAGTCTAAGAAGGGAGACAAACCTGCTAAGGCTCTATGTCCCTCTGAGCCATCTACCTCTCAGGACTCGGCATCCCGTGAGATTACTATCCTTGCTACATTATCCACTCCACATGCAGTTCCCCGCAGCACTAATCCAATCCTCCATATGGAGGGGGTCTTCTTTCTGCTGACTTTGCCACGCAGTTACAAACGGCGGTGTCTGCGGCCCTCAGTGCATTACCTTGCTTTAACAAACACAAGAGAAAGGTTAAACATAGCTCTCCTGACCCAGAGTCATCTAAATATTTATCGGATTTAGCTATTATGTCCCAGTTATCCGATAATGAGTTAACCTCTAGCTTCAGAGGGTGAACTTTCTGGGTCGAAGTCCTTAGCGTCTAAGTTTCCTGCTGCGGAAGAACCATCCTTTAGATTTAAAATTGAGCACTTGTGGTTTTTATTAAAGGAGGTTCTGTCTATGTTAGCGGTTCCAGAGGCCGCGCTGCATGAAGAACCTATGATCCGGGATCAGACCGTGTAGGGGGCAGAGGGTCTCTTTTTTCAGGCGCCTGGTTCAAGGACGTACAGGATCCGTGGGTCCTGGAGGTGGTATCTCAGGGATACAAGATAGGCTTCAAATCTCATCTGTCAAGGGGCAGATTCCTTCTCTAAAATCTGTCTACCAGACCAGAAGGGAGGGATGCCCTTCTAGGGTGAGTTCAAGATCTATCCTCCTTAGGAGTTGTTGTCCTGGTGCCTATGGAAGAAAGAGGTTTTGGGTTTTATTCAAACCTTTTTCGTGGTCCCAAAGAAGGAGAGAACTTTCCACCCAATTCTGGACCTAAAATGCTTAAACAAATTTCTCATTATCCCTTCCTTCAAGATGGAGATGATAAGGTCCATCCTTCATTTAATTCAAGAAGGCCAGTTTATGACCACTGTAAATCTGGAGGACGCTTACCTTCATGTCCCAATACACAGGGAACACTTTAAGTTCCTGAGGTTTGCATTCCTGGACCAGCACTTCCAGTTCATTGCCCTTCTGTTTGGCCTAGCTACTGCTCCAAGAATCTCTACGAAGGTTCTGGGGGCTCTTCTAGCCGTTGCCAGAACTCAGGGTATTGCAGTAGCCCATACTTGGACAATATTCTGATGCAAGCACCATCCTTTCGTCTTGTGGAAGAATTCTCGGAGTCCCTTCTCAGTCTTCTTTTATCACATGGATTAAAGATAAACTTGGAAAAGAGTTCTCTTATCCCAAGTACCAAGGGTGGAATTCCTGGGTACTATAATAGACTCCATATCCATGAGGATATTTCTAACAGACCAGTGACGTTGCAAGCTAACTTTGCCATGTCTTGCCCTCCAGACCTCCTTGAGTCCCTCTGTGGCTCAGCGTATGGAGGTAATTGGTCTCATGGTGTTGGACATCATTCCTTTTGCCAGGTTCCGTCTCAGACCTTTACAGCTGTGCATGCTGAGGCAGTGGAACGGCGTTAATTCAGACCTGTCTCAACAGATTGTATTAGACAGCCGGTCAAGAGAATCGCTCTTTTGGTGGCTCTGTCCAGATCATCTGTCCTGAGTGATATGCTTCTTAAGACCATCCTGGGAGATTGTGACTACGAACACAAGCCTATCCGGATGGGGAGCTGTTTGGGGTGCCAGGAAGGCACATGGGTTGTGGACTCAGGAGGAGTCCTCCCTCCCAATCAATATTTTGGAACTCCAGGCAATTTTCAAGGCTTGGCCACTTCTGGGTTCGTCCCAGTTTATCAGATTCCAATCAGACAATATAACCTCAATGGCTTACATGAACCATCAAGGTGGAACGAGAAGTTCTTTGGCGATGAAGGAAGTATCTCAGATTCTGGAGTGGGCAGAGGCCCACAGCTGTTCACTGTCAGCGTTCCACATTCTGGTGTGGACAACTGGGAGGCAGATTTTATCAGCAGGCAATCCTTCCATCCAGGGGAATGGTCTCTCCATCCCGAGGTGTTTGCAGAGATATGCAGCAAGTGGGGGATGCTTGAGATAGATCTCATGGTGTCCTATCTCAATACCAAGCTACCCAGGTATGGGTCGAGGTTGAGGGATCCGCAAGCGGATCTAATAGATGCACTAACAGTGCCCTGGAAGTTCAAACTCATATATCTTTTTCCTCCATTACCGCTTCTTCCTCGAGAGGTGGCCCGCATCAAGCAGAAGCGGGTATCAGTAATGCTGATTGCTCCATCGTGGCCGCGAAGGACGTGGTTCATGGATCTAGTGGGGATGTGCTCATCTCCTCTGTGAAAGTTACCTTGTCACAGAGACCTGCTGATACAAGGTCCTTTTGTTTATCAAAATCTAGATTCTCTGAGGCTGACTGTGTGGGGATTGAACGCTTAGTCTTAGCCAAAAGAGGTTTCTCTGAGAGTGTCATTGATACTTTTATTCAAGCTTGTAAATCAGCTATTTGGCGTATCTACCACATGGTGTGTAGGACCTACTTATTTTGGTGTGAAGAACGTGGTTTTTCCTGGTACAGAGTTAAGTTTGCCAGGATCTTATCTTTTCTCCAGGATGGGCTGAAGAAGGGCCTTTCTGCTAGTTCCCTGAGGGGACAGATTTCGGCCCTGTCGGTTTTATTGCACAAGAGACTGGCTGAGCTTCCAGACGTGCAGTCTTTTGTTAAGGCTCTGATTAGGATCAGACCTGTGTTTAGATCTGGGGCCCCTCCTTGGAGCCTAAATCTTGTTCTTCGGGTTTTGCAACAGATTCCGTTTGTGCCTCTGCATTTCGTTGACATTTAATTGTTATTTTGGAAGGTTCTCTTTTTATTGGCTATTGCCTCTGCGTGCAGAGTTTCTGAGATCTCTTCTTTGCAATGTGAGCCCCCTTACCTGATTTTTCATGCAGATAAGGCAGTTTTTCATACTTAATTAGATTTTCTTCCTAAGGTTGTGTCAGATCGCAACATCAATTAGTAGATTGTGGTTCCTTCTTTGTGTTCTTATCCTTCTTCATCAAAGGAACACTTATTTTACAATTTGGATGTGGTTCGCGCCTTGAAGTTCTATCTTCAGGCTACTAAGGAGTTTAGACTATCTTCCTCTTTGTTTGTTGTCTATTCGGAGAAGCGTAAGTGACAGAAGGCTACTTCAACTTCCCTATCTTTTTGGTTAAGGAGTGTCATCCGCTTAGCTTATGAGACAGCGGGACATCATCCTCCTGAGAGGATAACAGCTCATTCCACTAGAGCAGTGGCTTCCCCTTGGGCCTTTAAGAACGAGGCCTCTATGGATCAAATTTGTAGGGAGGCTACCTGGTCCTCCTTACATGCTTTTTGAAAATTTTTACAAGTTTGATGTTTTTGCTTCAGCTGAAGCAGCTTTCAGGAGAAAAGTTTTGTAGGCTGTGGTGCCCTCAGAATAGGGTCTGCCTCTTCCTTTTTGTTCCCTCTCATTATTCATTCAGTGTCCTCTGGAGCTTGGGTATAATTTTCTCAACAGTAAGGAATAAAGCCATGGACTCTCCTTATCTTAGGAAGGAAAACATAATTTATGCTCACCAGATAAATTCCTTTCCTTCCGGATAGGTAGAGTCCACGGCTCCCGTCTGTTTTTTCTTGTCTATGGGCAGTCCCCTATTATTTATTTTATTGTCCTGGCACCATTTATACCCTAATGTTTCTCCTACTTTTCCTTGTTCCCTCGGCAGAATGACCGGGGTAATGAGGAAGTGGGAGGGATATTTAAGCCTTTGGCTGGGGTGTCTTTGCCTCCTCCTGGTGGCCAGGTGTTGTATTTCTCAACGGTAAGGAATGACGGAATGGACTCTTCCTTTCTAGAAGGAAAGGAATTTATCTGGTAAGCATAAATTATATTTTTAAAGGGGACGGTTCAAGCAAGAAATAATAAGCTTTTCAACTAGAATAGAATACACCACTATGTTTTTTTAATATAAATCTAGAAAGAGATGACAACGATTGCAGAGGGGTGCCTATAATTAAACTTGTTTAATCCACAGGAGAAGTTGGAGCTGACACGACGTTCTCAGGGACTGTCCCTAGAGCTGGAGTGGGCACAAAGGGGGCGTGAGGGGTTTACTGATCAGGTCAGTGACCTACATGTGGAGCTTGTGGAGGCAAAATCTCAAGCCAATCGTCAGGACCAGGAAAAAGTGCAAATGAAAGAGGAACTAATAATGTTGAAACAGGTAGGTCCTGAGAGCAAAGTGGCAAATATAGCTTAAAGGGACACAAGCAGCTGATAAGAGTTCATTGTATTTTTAAAGATGCTGCAGAAACATCCTGTTACATAAGTGGGTCTCTCGCTCTCATTCCCTACTGGAAGGTTTACATTTTTAGTACAGATGGTGGTTTCAACAGGCAAGATTCAAATAACAAAATATAGACAAGTGAGTTATCTGTAAATAATTTAATACATGCCAGTAGGTAAAATTGATTATTGGAAACACATTAATGATGAGAAAAGACTACAGTGCGCTTTACGTTAAGTAGAGAAATTGTGTGAGCTAAAGCGTTAGGCCATTTATGACACTGATTGTTTAGCCTTGTCCGGCGGCTGTATCCTGCGCTGTTGCATGCCTCTGTTGCTCCTGTTGGCGTGCCCATGCTATTTCTGCATGCCTCAGGAGTGAGGCAGTGCAGAAATAGTGTATTGGAGAACACCCCAGGCTAGCGATCGCAGTGACAGGGTGTCCCAGTGTTCCCATGTCTGTCAGTGAGGTGCCTCCATTTATAAGATACACGCTGTGATCAGCATTTATCTCATGCTGCTGTTGGAATACTGCATGTGAGGCTAGCCAGGAGCAGTACTGTAACTGTCAAAAAAATGACTGTGTATACAATCACTGTGACAGCTAGTCATAGTGCTTGTGTACTTTAAATTGGACCTTAATACTAGCATGCCCCACTGCATGCTGGTATCATGCTTAGTGGCCAATCACTGGATGCCTCAGGAGTAAGGCAGTCCAGGACGCACAAAAAAAGTGTCCCGTGGCCCATGTTTATTAACAATGGCTTGTCTTGGCCCCTCCCCTTCTGTCCCAGTGTACACATAGAGTGATAAAAGTGTGCTATTTATTTTAATAAAGTGCTTTTTGTTTTTTATAATTTTATTTTAATAAAGTTTTTTTGTTATTGTTTTTTACCCCTAAACTTTATTTTCTGCCCTTGGCGATAAAAGGGGTTAAACATAATGTGTCAAACTACCTCTAGATAAAAACAATATATACTTTTGTGTAGCAGTTTTGAATTGAGTGAACTTACAGTCCAAGCATAGCAAATTTTGGGCTAGATAGTGACACGTGATATAGCAATATCACAGGCGTGTTAATTTGCGAAAGTATTACAATTGAATTTTCCACGCATCCGGTTAGCGCAACTGAAGACATTTAGACATTGCATATATATATATATAAAACTGTATATAATTATACATTTATGTATGTCTAATTATTAATTCTATCATAATATTTAAAAATGTGTTTTACTGTGTATTTACAGTAAATATTTAACATTCTAATGTTCTTGATATAGGGGAAATGTTGTTTGAATTTTTAAATAGATATTCCTATATATATCTGTATGCATTATGTGCACAAACCTGACAGGAGTACACTAATTCTTCATGTGCGTTATCCAGGCATGAGTTATATTAATGTGTGTTATGTGTTTATTAAATATTAATAAACATATATTCATATAGATATATAGGTATTTTACATTAACATTATCATATAAATATATATATATATCTATAAAGATTTTTTTGTGAAAAAGAGGAATGTAAAATATGTGTAACACGGCATTGGGTTAGCACACATGAAGAATTAGTTATCTTAAGGCATATTATGTAAATATTAAATATAAAATATTGAAAAACACTAACAAGTTATATAAATAATAATTAAAGATGTACTAAAATATTCAAAAAAATTAATATAATATATATTTTACTGTAACTATATAAAAAAAACATTCCTATAAATAATTTTTTTCTTCTGCACTCTCCTTTGAAGTCTATGGGAAGACCAACACCTAGATTACAAGTTTTGCGCTATAGAGGGTTGCAAAATGAACGCAACAAAAGTTGCGTTATTTCACCCTCCATAGTGCTGGCATTACAAGTTTCTAAAAACCTGCCTTGTGCGTGCGATATGGTGGCAATGAGCTCCATACCACACAAAATCCAAGGGCTGCTTTGACATGCTCATGCACGCTTTCCATATAGACATCAATGGGGAGAAGGTGTTAGAAAAAAAACTAACACCTGAAGCGCGGAATGGCGATCGCTGTAACGCAACCCCATTGATGTCTATGGGGAAAAAAAGTTACATTTAAACCTAACACCCTAACATAAACCCCACGTCTAAACACCCCTAATCTGCTGCCCCCGGCATCGCTGATACCTAAATAAAGTTATTAACCCCTATTCCGCCGCTCCCCGACATCGCAGCCACTATAATAAAGTTATTAACCCATATTCCCCTGCACCCCAACATTGCCAACACTATAATAAAGCTATTAACCCCTATTCCGCCGCTCCCCGACACCGCTGCCACTAAATAAAGTTATTAACCCCTAAACCTCTGGCCTCCCACATCACCCCCAATAAATAAACCTATTAACCCCTAAACCATCAGTCCCCCACATCGCAAAAAATTAATTAAGCTATTAACCCCTAAACCTATCACCCCCTAACTTTATATTAAAATTACAATATCTCTATCTTAAAATAAATTAAAACTTACCTATGAAATAAAAAAAACTAAGTTTAAACTAAAAATACACCTAACATAACTATTATACTAAAATTAAAATAACTACCAATTTAAAAAACTAAATTACACATTTAAAAAAAACTAACACTACTAAAAAAATATTTAATCTAAAAATACTAAATTACAAAAAATAAAAAACACTAAATTACAAACAATAACAAACGAAGTTATCCAAAATTAAAAACAATTACACCTAATCTAATATCCCTATAAAAATAAAAAAGTCCCCCCAAAATAAAAAAAAAACCTAGCCTACAATAAACTACCAATAACCCTTAAAAGGGCCTTTTGTAGGGCATTGTCCTAAAGAAATCAGCTATTTTACCTGAAAAAAATACAAAGACCCCCCAACAGTAAAACCCACCACTCAACTAACCCCCCAAAATGAAAAACCTAACTGTAACAAAAACCTAAGCTACCCATTGCCCTAAAAAGGGCATTTGTATGGGCATTGCCCTTAAAAGGGCATTTAGCTCTTTTGCATTGCCCTTAAAAGCATTTAGTTTAAAAAAAAAAAAGCCCAAACCCTAATCTAAAAAAAAAAAAACACCGAAATTTTTTTAAAAAAAACTAACACTAACCCCCGACGATCCACTTACAGTTTCTGAAGTTCGGACATCCATTTTTGAAATTCAAATCAGCCAATAGGATGAGAGCTACTGAAATCCTATTCGCTGTTCAAATCAGCCAATAGAATTTCAGTAGCTCTCATCCTTTTGGCTGATTTGAACAGCCAATAGGATTTCAGTAGCTCTCATCCTATTGGCTGATTTGAATTTCAAAAATCAAATCAGCCAATAGGAATGTAAGAGACGCCATTTTGAAAAGGCTCGCTTGCATTGAAGATTCAGTGTACAGCGGCGACCGTATGAAGAGGACACTCTGCGCCTGATGTCTTGAAGGATGGACCCGCTCCGCCGGGATGAAGTTAGTAGGCACTGCCGGGATGAAGATAGAAGATGCCGTCTGGATGAAGATAGAAGACGCTGCCTGGATGGATGAAGACATCACCACCTGGATGAAGACTTCTCGCCGCCTGGATGTCCGGACTTCATAAACTGTAAGTGGATCGTCAGGGGTTAGTGTTAGGGTGTTTTTTTTTACTTTTTTGGGGTGTTTTTTTTTTTTTAGATTAGAGTTTGGGCTTTTTTTAAAAGAGCTAAATGCCCTTTTTAGGGCAATGCTATAGAGCTAAGTGCAATGCCCATACAAATGCCCTTTTCAGGGCAATGGGTAGCTTAGGTTTTTTTTAGAGTTAGGTTTTTAATTTAGGGGGGTTGGTTGGGTGGTGGGTTTTACTGTTGGGGAGTCTTTGTATTTTTTTCAGGTAAAAGAGCTGATTTCTTTAGGGCAATGCCCTATAAAAGACCCTTTTAAGGGCTATTGGTAGTTTATTGTAGGCTAGGGTTTTTATTTATCTTTTTATTTTTATAGTGCTATTATATTAGGTGTAATTGTTTTTATTTTGGATAATTTCATTTGTTATGTTTTGTAATTTAGTATTTTTTATTTTTTGTAATTCTAGATTTAATTTTTTTAGTAGTGTTAGTTTTTTTTAATGTGTAATTTAGTTTATTTAATTGGTAGTTTTTTTATTTTTAGTATAATAGTTGTTAAGTTAATTATTAGTTTAAACTTAGTTTTTTTTTTATTTCACAGGTAAGTTTTTTTTTAATTTTAAGATAAGGATATTGTCATTTTTATTTAAAGTTAGGTGGTTGTTAGGTTTAGGGGTTAATAATTTAATTTAGTTTTTTGCGATGTGGGGGACTGGCGGTTTAGGGGTTAATAGGTTTATTTAGTGGCAGTGATGTGGGAGGCCAGATGTTTAGGGTTTAATAACTTTATTTGATGACGATGTCGGGGAGCGGCGGAATAGGGGTTAATAACTTTAATATAGTGTTTGCGATGCGTGAGGGTGGCAGAATAGTGGTTAATAGGTAGTTTATGGTTGTTAGTGTACTTTGTAACATTTTAGTTATGAGTTTTGTGTAACAGTTTTGTTGCACAAAACTCATAACTACTAGTCTCAGATAGTGGAACGGATCATGTTGGTATAGGCTGGAAGGCAAGCATTTTAGCCTCACCGCACAACCTGTAATACCAGCGCTACGGAAATCTCGCATAAAAACGTCATTTTTTTTTTAGTGCGGGATTGACGTTGCGTTACAGGTTAAAATGCTTGCGGTATAGCTATACCAACAAGACTCGTAATGGCTGCGTTACATTTTTTTATGCTGAAATGGACAATTTTTCAACGTTAAAACCCTAACGCAAAACTCTTATGCTAGGTGTAAGTTAGTGCGGTCACAATACCTGAAGTTGGCGTGAGCCCAAAATCTTTACTTCTGGAGTTAGTATCACTCCTGCGAAAGCACTATCTCACCCTTTAAAGTTAAACCAATAATTTCATATTTTGTAGTATTTGGCCTATATTTTCTAAATTATTTGGAAACCTAGACATACAGGGTTTTCCTAAAATCAGGACAACACAATTAATCTTTCTGGCGGTATTTTTTGAAATTTTTTAAACAATTTTTATTGTGCAAAAGAAAAACAAAACAGGTATACAAACGATGAGCTTACAATTAGTTTGAATCAACCAAAGTATAAATATGTACACCTACAATGTGATCATTAATATTAAAACATGAAAACAGCCATAATCAATGTGTTATTTGACAGCATGTCACTGCCCAGTTGTGTGTTTTGACCAGTCTATAATAACCATATTTTCCATGCGCTCCTTGTATCTACCTGTACATGACAAAACATTGCTTGCAATTAGTGAGATACCTAAAACAGTCCTTTAACCATCTTCTCACCCTCTTGGTACAAACATTAAACATATGTTAATTCAATATTTTGTTGCGTGCGGTTATTGATTGGGTGTGTTAAAGAGACAGTCAACACCAGAATTTTTGTTGTTTTAAAAGACAGATAATCCATTATCCATTACCCATTCCCCAGTTTTGCATAACCAACACAGTTACAATAAATCACATTTCTTTCATGTAATTGGCAAGAGTCCATGAGCTAGTGACGTATGGGATATACATTCCTACCAGGAGGGGCAATGTTTCCCAAACCTCAAAATGCCTATAAATACACCCCCCACCACACCCACAATTCAGTTTTTACAAACTTTGCCTCCTATGGAGGTGGTGAAGTAAGTTTGTGCTAGATTTCTACGTTGATATGCGCTTCTCAGCATGCTGAAGCCCGGTTCCTCTCAGAGTGCAGTGAATGACAGAGGGATGTGAAGGGAGTATTACCTATTGAATGCAATGGTCATCCTAACGGGGATCTATTTCATAGGTTCTCTGTTATCGGTCGTAGGGATTCATCTCCTACCTCCCATTTGAGATCGACGATATACTCTTATAGACCATTACCTCTACTGATTCTCGTTTCAGTACTGGTTTGGCTATCTACTTTATGTAGATGAGTGTCTTTTGGTAAGTATGTTTCATTTTAT
The DNA here is from genome assembly GCF_027579735.1 of Bombina bombina. Classification (NCBI taxonomy): domain Eukaryota; kingdom Metazoa; phylum Chordata; class Amphibia; order Anura; family Bombinatoridae; genus Bombina; species Bombina bombina. The sequence goes on from NC_069504.1 coordinate 499,294,295, forward strand.
TTATGACACTCTCAGCTATGGTTTGACACTTTTTATGTAAAGTTCTAAATATATGTTTTATACTTATATTTGCCATGATTCAGGTTAATCAGTATATTTCCTTCTTACAGACTGTCAGTTTCATTTTTGGGAAATGCATATGAAAAAAAAATTTCTTACCTGAAAATTTTTCAAATTGACTTTCTTTCTAAATTGCGGGCTGTTAGGCTCGTGGGAGCGCAAAATGCTATAATTTATTGCGTCATTTCTGGTGCAAGACTTTTTTGGCGCGAGAATTACGTTTGTTGACGTTATGACGTCATTTCCGGCGTCTTAGTTAGCGCCGAGAGTTTTCACGTAGTTGCGTCATCTATGATGCTCGTGTTTGTTGCAGACGTTTTTGGCGCCAAAAAATATTTGTCAGTTTGGGCGTCATACTTGGTGCCAGATTTTTTGACATTATTTAAGTCATTAATTCTTTTTGCTTCTGGTTTCATTTTTTCCCATTCATGAAACTGTCATATAAGGAAATTGATCATTTTGCTTTATATGTTGTTTTTTCTATTACATATTGCAAGATGTCTCAAACTGACCCTGTTTCGGAATCTACTACTGGAATCCTGCTGCCTGATGTCGGTTCTACCAAAGCTAAGTGCATTTTTTGTAAACTTGTTGTAACTGTTCCTCCGGCTGTAGTTTGTGTTAGTTGTCATGATAAACTTTCAAAAGCAGACAATTTTCCATTAGTAGTAATCCATTACCTGTTGTTGTTCCTTCAACATCTAATGTTCAGAATATTCCTGTTAATGTGAGAGAATTTGTTTCTAATTCTATTCAGAAGGCCCTGTCTGTTATACCACCTTCTAATAAACGTAAAAGGTCTTTTAAAACCTCTCATAAATTCGATGAATTTTTAAATGACCGACAGCATTCTGATTTATCTATCTCTGATGAGGATCTATCTGGTTCAGAAGATTCTGCCTCAGATATTGACACTGACAAAACTTCATATTTATTTAAAATGGAGTATATTCGTTCTTTATTAAAAGAGGTGTTGATTGCATTAGATATGAAGGAGACTAGTCCTCTTGATATTAAAACCAGTAAACGTTTAAATTCGATTTTTAAACCTCATGTAGTTATTACAGAGGTTTTTCCAGTTCCTGATGCTATTTCAGATGTAATTTCTAGTGCATGGAATAGTCTGGGTACTTCATTTAATCCTTCTTCAAGGTTTAAGAAACTGTACCGTTTGCCGACTGATAGATTGGAGTTTTGGGAAAAGATCCCCAAAGTTGATGGGGCTATCTCTACTCTTGCAAAGTGTACTACTATTCCTAAGGCAGATATTACTTCTTTTAAAGATCCTTTAGATAGGAAGCTTGAATCTTATCTAAGGAAGGCTTATTTATGTTCAGGTCATCTTCTTAGGCCTGCTATTTCTTTGGCTGATGTTGCTGCAGCTTCAAATTTTTGGTTGGAAACTTTAGCGCAACAAGTACCAGATCCTAATGTGTATAGCATTGTTAAACTAATTCAACATGCTAATAATTTCATTTGTAATGCCATTTTTGATATCATTAGAATTGATGTCAGGTATATGTCTTTAGCTATTTTAGCTAGAAGAGCTTTATGGCTTAAAACTTGGAATGCAGATATGACTTCTAAGTCAACGTTGCTATCTCTTTCTTTCCAAGGTAATAAATTATTTGGTTCTCAGTTGGATTCTATTATTTCAACTGTTACTGGTGGGAAGGGAGCCTTTTTGCCTCCCGATAAATTAATCTAAGGGTAAATTTAGGGCTGCTAACCGTTTTCGTTCCTTTCGTCAGAATAATGAACAGAAACCTGACCCTTCCCCTAAAGGAACGGTTTCCAATTGGAAGCCTTCTCCAGTCTGGAATAAATCCAAGCCTTTTAGAAAATCAAAATCAGCCCCCAAGTCCGCATGAAGGTGCGGCCCTCATTCCAGCGCAGCTGGTAGGGGGCAGACTAAGATTTTTCAAAGATGTTTGGATCAATTCAATCCAAAATCATTGGATCCAGAACATTGTTTCTCAAGGGTACAGAATAGGTTTCAAGGTAAGACCGCCTGTGAGAAGTTTCTTTCTCTCACGCATTCCAGTGAACCCAGTAAAGGCTCAGGCTTTCCTGAAGTGTGTTTCAGACCTGGAGTTATCCGTGGTAATTGTGCCAGTTCCCTTTCCAGAACGGGGTCTGGGGTTTTATTCAAATCTGTTCATTGTTCCAAAGAAAGAGAATTCTTTCAGACCAGTTCTGGATCTAAAAATTTTGAATCGTTATGTAAGAATACCAACATTCAAAATGGTGACTATAAGGACTATTCTGCCTTTTGTTCAGCAAGGGCATTATATGTCCACAATAGACTTACAGGATGCATATCTTCATATTCCGATTCATCCAGATCACTATCAGTTCCTGTGATTCTCTTTTCTAGACAAGCATTACCAATTTGTTGCTCTTCCTTTTGGCCTAGCAACAGCTCCAAGGATCTTTTCAAAGGTTCTCGGTGCCCTACTCTCTGTAATTAGAGAGCGGGGTATTGCGGTGTTTCCTTATTTGGGCGATATCTTGGTACTTGCTCAGTCTTTACATTCTGCAGAATCTCACACAAATCAACTAGTGTTGTTTCTTCAAAGACATGGTTGGAGGATCAATTTACCAAAAGTTCCTTGATTCCTCAGACAAGGGTAACCTTTTTAGGATTCCAGATAGATTCAGTATCCATGACTTTGTCTCTAACAGACAAAAGACGTCTGAAATTGGTTTCAGCTTGTCGGAACCTTCAGTCTCAATCATTCCCTTCAGTAGCTATGTGCATGGAGGTTTTAGGTCTCATGACTGCAGCATCGGACGCGATCCCCTTTGCTCGTTTTCACATGAGACTGCTTCAGCTTTGTATGCTGAGCCAATGGTGCAGGGATTATAAAAAGATATCACAATTAATATCCTTAAATCCCAATATTCGACTATCTCTGACTTGGTGGTTAAATCACCATTGTTTAGTTCAGGGGGCCTCTTTTGTTCGTCCAACCTGGACTGTGATTACAACAGATGCAAGTCTTTCAGGTTGGGGAGCTGTCTGGGGATCTCTGACAGCGCAGGGGGTTTGGAAATCTCAAGAGGCGAGATTACCAATCAATATTTTGGAACTCCGTGTGATTCTCAGAGCTCTTCAGTTTTAGCCTCTTCTGAAGAGAGAACCATTTATTTGTTTTCAGACAGACAATGTCACAACTGTGGCGTATGTCAATCATCAAGGTGGGACTCACAGTCCTCAAGCTATGAAAGAAGTATCTCGGATACTTGCATAGGCGGAAACCAGCTCCTGTCTAATCTCTGCGGTCCATATCCCAGGTATAAACAATTGGGAAGTGGATTATCTCAGTCGCCAGACTTTACATCTGGGAGAATGGTCTCTTCACCCAGATGTGTTTCTTCAGATTGTTCAGATGTGGGGGCTTCCAGAAATAGATCTGATGGCTTCTCATCTAAACAGGAAACTTCCCAGGTATCTGTCCAGGTCCAGGGATCCTCAGGCGGAAGCAGTGGATGCGTTGTCACTTCCTTGGAATTATCAACCTGCTTATATATTTCCGCCTCTAGTTCTTCTTCCAAGAGTGATTTCCAAAATCATAATGGAGAGTTCATTTGTACTGCTGGTGGCTCCAGCATGGCCACACAGGTTTTGGTATGTGGATCTTGTTCGGATGTTCAGTTGCCAACCATGGCCACTTCCGTTAAGGCCAGAGCTTCTATCTCAAGGTCTATTTTTCCATCAGGATCTCAAATCATTAAATTTGAAGGTATGGAGATTGAACGTTTAGTGCTTAGTCATAGAGGTTCCTCTGACTCAGTGATTAACACTATGTTGCAGGCTCGCAAATCTGTGTCTAGAAAGATTTATTACCGAGTTTGGAAGACTTACATTTCATGGTGTTCTTCTCATAAATTCTCTTGGCATTCTTTTAGAATTTTACAGTTTCTTCAGGATGGTTTGGATAAGGGTTTGTCTGCAAGTTCCTTGAAAGGACAAATCTCTGCTCTTTCTGTTCTGTTTCACAGAAAAATTGCTAATCTTCCTGACATTCATTGTTTTGTACAGGCTTTGGTTCATGTCAAGCCTGTCATTAAGCCAATTTCTCCTCCTTGGAGTCTTAATTTGGTTTTGAGGGCTTTACAGGCTCCTCCGTTTGAGCCTATGCATTCTCTGGACATTAAATTACTTTCTTGGAAAGTATTGTTTCTTTTGGCCATCTCTTCTGCTAGAAGAGTTTCTGAATTATCTGCTCTTTCTTGTGAGTCTCCTTTTCTAATTTTCATCAGGATAAGGCGGTTTTGTGGACTTCATTTAAATTTTTATCTAAAGTTGTGAATTCCAACAACATTAGTAGAGAAATTGTTGTCCCTTCGTTGTGTCCTAATCCTAAGAATTCTTTGGAAAAATCTTTACATTGTTTGGACGTGGTAAGAGCTTTGAAAAATTATGTTGAAGCTACCAAAGATTTCAGAAAGACTTCTAGTCTATTTGTTATCTTTTCTGGTTCTAGGAAAGGTCAGAAGGCTTCTGTCATTTCTTTGGTGTCTTGGTTAAAGCTTTTTATTCATCATGCTTATTTGGAGTCGGGTAAATCCCCGCCTCAGAGAATTACGGCTCATTCTACTAGGTCGGTTTCTACTTCCTGGGCTTTTAAGAATGAAGCTTCTGTTGATCAGATTTGCAAAGCAGCAACTTGGTCTTCTTTGCATACTTTTACTAAATTCTACCATTTTGATGTTTTCTCTTCTTCAGAAGCAGTTTTTGGTAGAAAAGTTCTTCGGGCAGCTGTTTCAGTTTGATTCTTCTGCTTATAATTTCATTTTTTTTCATTATAAAGATTGAAACTTTTGATTTGGGTTGTGGATTCTTTTTTTCAGCGGAATTGGCTGTCTTTATTTTTATCCCTCCCTGTCTAGTGACTCTTGCGTTCCACATCTTGGGTATTTGCTATCCCATACATCACTAGCTCATGGACTCTTGCCAATTACATGAAAGAAAACATAATTTATGTAAGAACTTACCTGATAAATTCATTTCTTTCATATTGGCAAGAGTCCATGAGGCCCACCCTTTTTGTGGTGGTTATGATTTTTGTATAAAGCACAATTATTCCAATTCCTTTCGCTCCTTTCTTATCACCCCACTTCTTGGCTATTTGTTAAACTGAATTGTGGGTGTGGTGGGGGGTGTATTTATAGGCATTTTGAGGTTTGGGAAACTTTGCCCCTCCTGGTAGGAATGTATATCCCATACGTCACTAGCTCATAGACTCTTGCCAATATAAAAAAAAATGAATTTATCAGGTAAGTTCTTACATAAATTATTATTATTATTTTTACCTCTGTAATTACTTTGTATCTAAGCATCTGCAGACTGCCCCCTTATTTCAGTTCTTTTGACAGACTTGCATTTTAGCCAATCAGTGCTCACTCCTCGGTAAATTCACGTGCATGAGCCCAATGTTATCTATATGAAACAAATGAACTAATGCCCTCTAGTGGTCAAAATTCATTCAGCTTAGAGGTGGCCTTCAAGGTCTAAGAAATTGGCATATGGACCTCCTAGGTTTAGCTTTCAACTAAGAATACCAAGAGAACAAAGGAAAATTGGTGATAAAAGTAAATAGGAAAGTTGTTTAAAATTACATGTCCTATTTGAATCATGAAAGTTTTTTTTGGACTTGACTGTCCCTTTAAGCTTATTTCTCAAAAATGACTCCCAAGTCTCTTTTAATTGAATGTACATGTCTATCCTACGTTTTTTAATATAGTGGTATTTTTGAAATATTAATTGATTATATTTTTGTACCCATTGGGCAGTTGTATTGATGACAGTACTCTTTCAATTTCTGGGTATAAGTATCTTTAAGCTATTATTAAAAAGCTTATCTTGTATTGAGGAGAATCTCTTTGGGGTTTTATGAAATAAAGCACAGAATGAAAGGAGCACCAGCCATGAGTGTTAAAACAAATAAACTTTATTATTAAACTAAAAGCCTGGAGGCACAGACTAAAAAACATGCATGTGCACAAATGGCGGTCAGCAAAACTAGCTACAGCTGACACGTTTCGGCAGATGCCGTATTCAAAGCTGCTAGCACTGTGTGAAGTAAAACGGCCTATTTAAAACCACATGCCACCTCCTATTGGTCAATTAATTATTGTGATAATTGACACCAAATATGCTTACAATACATAGCGTCTTAAAGATACAGTACATAGATTCACACAGTACAAATAATACAATCCCTCAAACCAATAGATATATATGTGATATGCCTAGCACAATGTCAAACCAAAGCCTTTGCTCCTAATATGGTGACCTATCCAGAGTACCTCCACATATTGTGTGAATTGTCATAAGACCAAATGGCTTTGATGCTTCATAGTATTTTTGGGGTGTATTATATGGCTTGTCCTGTTTAAAGTATAAAGGGGAAAGAACATGTATGTCCATATTTAAGTCCCTAACTAGGACATCTATACCTCAGACTGAATAAGGAATCAGGAATGTTTAACCTATCATTATAAGCGTATAAAGCTATTATATTTATTTTGGAAGGTTACTTAAATTATCCTGCCTAATAATTAAGCCATTAAAGCCCAAAACACATGTTCCCCATTTTTTATTAGAGAATACATATAATATGACCTATCTTATATGTGGCAACACAAGTTGGTACTTAACGCTGTATAGGGTACCATTGTAGATTCTAAGCCCCAAGACACAAATGGAATACTAAATGCTAGAGGCAAAAATATCCCAAAAATGCTGAATGTATTTACATCTTTGTAGATGCTTAACTCATCTGGTATTGTTTGTAATCTATCTCAAATGGAGAAAGGACATTTACAATGGAGAACATGAGCAATATTAGAGTGGGCATGGGAGAATTTCATTCCCAGAAGTTTATTAGGTGAAAATCAGAATTTAAACCTTTAGGGTATCTGGTCTGCAATTTGAAAATCCAAAACACCTCTCTTTTTCCCAGCAATTTCTCCCTGTCCCCTCTCCTATGTGGAGTAGTGACTTTCTCAATACAAGTCCACATGAAAGTGTCGGCACTCTTGTTATGTACCTGGGTAAAATGTTGTACCAAGTGTGTACTGGCAGTGCCAGTTTTAATGCTGGACAGATGTTCTCTGACCCTTGATCTCACCTCGCGGGTCGTGAGGCCCACATACTGTTTGTCACAAATGGCACAAGTGATCAGGTACACTACAAAGGCCGACCCACAATTAAGGCAGAAACGCTTCTGATAGGAGTATCCTGTTACAGAGGATGTAAACCATTCCCCTGTTTCAACTTTTTCGCAGGCTATACAAGTCCTATTGTGGCACTTGAACATGCCATACATGGTCAACCATGAGGACTCACTTTTGACCTTCTCAGGTAGTTTCGTGGGAGCTAGTAAATTGCCTAGAGTTTTACCTCTTTTATAGGCAAATTTACTATTTTTGGCTGTTACATTGGCTAGACCGTCATCAGCTCTCAGGAGTGGAAAATGTTTTCTGACAATGTCACAAATTTTATGATATTGTTCCGAGTAGTCTGTTATAAACAAAACATTTTCATTTTCACCTCCTGAAGTCTGAGTACAAGCAGGTAATTTCTTAATTCTCAACAGATTATTTCTTTTAACTTTTTCAACTGTGTTTACAGCCTCATTGATAACTTTTGTATCACTAACCGACAATGACATATAAAAAAAATTGTATAACTAACCGATATCTAACATACTGTGACAGTGAATACTAGATATTTTTACTTTGATTTTTATTCTAACCACCCATGGCCATCTCTTACGATGACGTCGGACATTATATATATATATATATATATATATATATATATAGTATATACTGTATGTATATATGTATATATATTTATTCCAGATCTACACTTATTTTTATTTTTAACATTCTAACGCCAGTTAAAAATATAATTACAGATTATTTAGATTATATTATTATTGAATAGTTCTACCGATTAGGTTTAACATATATTTATAAACTACCCAATTTCAATAATATCTGGATTATGTCTGAAGAAACAATGCACCTTCATGTGCATACATACATTAAAGTGCATTTTATTACGAATGAATGGTTTTTATTCATTTAAAGATGAGTACAATCAAGAAAACATAAGTAGACACTATATTTAATATGAGGCTTTTTGGTACGCTATTCTCACAGTTTGCAATTTGCACTAGGAGTTTTTTCCTTTGTCTAAATTGATCACTTGTCTTAATCTGCACTTAACATTTAACACCTGTCATGGTTTGAGTCAAAATAACTTTTCTTTTCTAAGCCACTATCCATTATCCCATTTTTGTTAGCTCCCATTTTCTATGACAACTTCCGTTTTTACTTTGTTACAAGTGTATATAATGTTAATAATTACAATGCTTTGTATTAGTTTTTTACACTGCCTGAAGAAATGACCAGTGTGTTTTGGTCAAGAAACGCGTTGCTGTAAGAAATAAAGCGTTCTCTTTTACCTTTTAATATCGGAAGTTGTCTTTTTGCTCTTATCCATCTCTTAATATCATGAGTGGTTATTGAAAGTGTCTGCAGTCCTGCTGAAACTTGGATTCCATTCGAGAACCACACCGGGGACACCCTGTTCAGTGTACTAGCCACTGTAAAGTGCTAGCCTACCCTTCAGCACCGGTCATAGTACGGTGCAACTCGATCTGGTAAGCATATTCACCACCAACATTTATTCACCTATATGGAACATATTACCCTATGAGGCGCCCTCTGTCTTATCATCTGTATAGATTGCCCTGTGCACTGGGTTCAAGAGCTGCTTTGACACACGTTGGAAACACTGCAGATCGTTTTAGATTCTGCATCCTGGCCAATTTGGCATTTCTACATCAAGTAACTTTCTGGTAATATTTGGACAATACATAAACTCACAATCAGCGCGCCTCTGGAAGTTCCCCTCCTGGGTTCTTTTAACATTTCTATTGCATTATTTACCTACAAGTATTAAGTATCTACTTTCATAGTCCTTAATTGATTTAATTAAAGTAAAGGGTATGCCTTGTCTAATTAAAATGCCCACCCTGTTAGTTTTTGTATGGTTAGAGGCATAAAATGCATCTCTGAATTTGTATCTGAATGTCTTGAGTTCTTTATTATGAAGAAAATTAGTCTCTTGTAGGAGAATTATATCTCCTTTGTTATCTTTGAAGTCTCTGATAGCAATACTTCTCTTATTTGGGCTATTGAGACCATTTGCAATAACTGTTAGTATATTCAGTAACGTCTTAGTGGGCTTCATGGTGCAATTGTGTAGTGGACAGCAAATAAGTTTGTGTATGGTGCTAGGTGCCTCATAGTGGAGTGGTGAGCATAGTGGCATATAATATGCAGTGTAGAACATATGGGTAGGTATGTATCACGACATTTGAAGAAGGTCAGATATACACATTGTATAGAGAAATAAACAACATTAAAAACATGAACAATAAACAAATAACTAAAAACATTTATATGAACAGCGTCATAATGAAAAAAGAACATGCCAAAAAAAAATAGGGGTCGGCCAATTACTGGGACCCAATTGTATGAATTATAGTTTAACAACCGCATAACCTAAAGAGCACTGATAAACATTTTAGTAAGAAGTATAGTGCAAAAACCAAGCATCATATTTGTATAGAGGCTAACAGTTTTAACTAAAGTATATCTAATGTATAATATATATTGATTCAAGTCTCTTAGAGTGTCCACAGCAAGTCCTTTTTTTTTCTTTTTAACTATATCTCAGCTAGACTTAACCTCAGGTATGAGGTATTCCCACAGGGTGGGGAACAACAATTTGTACTAACAATAAGTAAAGTAGATAAATTCATTTAATCTTACCAATCCGGGATGCATCAGATAGACCTGGGTAAGTTGTTGGCACTTCAGGATTTAGAGTAGTCCTTTCTTTTCTTGTTGAAGACTTTGTGCCACTGAGATCCTACAGCTGGTTGTGACATTGTGTCAGATAATTCCGTAGACATCTTAGAGGTGGAATCTGATTGATGTGGGGGTTGCAGCCTCAGGCCTAGTCCTTTGGAAAAGGGCTCCAGGTTCTGGAGTCCTTTATAGATGTGGGTATGTCCTTCATGATATACCACAAGACTGAATGGGTATTCCCATCGATATTTAATGTTCTTTTCCTGTAGTACTGTGGTGATACATTTTGTGTCTCTTCTTCTTTGTAAAGTAGTTGGGCATAGGTCTGGGTAAACCTGCAGTGAGTGGTCTAGGTAAGATATCTTCTGTGTCTGGCAAGCCTTAAGCCAGATGTCTTCCCTGTCTGTGAACCTTAGAAATTAAAAATGACATCCCTGGGGGTGCATTTGGAGGAGGGTGTAGAACCCTATGAACTCTTTCTAGTTCGATAATAGGTAGTTCAGTGTCTCCCATAAGGTGTTGAAATAAATTCTGCAGGTATTCTCTTAGTTCTGTGTGCTTTATCGATTCAGGTATGCCTCGCACTCTGAGATTAGATTGCCTACTGCGATTTTCCAGATCTTCAAGTTTTTCCTGCCTGGTCTCTATTTGCGAAGTTTGTACATTGGCATGTGTGTTAAAGGCTCCCATCATTTCATTGATAGTAGTTTGCATATCCTCAACCTCCTCTACTCTTGCTCCCAGGACATTAATATCTTTCCACATATATGTGAGTTCAGTGGTTATAAGAGTTTTTAAAGATGCAAAGTCCTCCTTTGTTGGTAAATTTACTATATCTTGCTTTAATTGGGTAATATATGAAGCAGACATATTCAATTCTGATGTGGTGGGTGAGGCTGTGTTAACCTCTGTCATGGTTGAGGGATTTGACATGAAGCTATTGGAAGAGTCAGCAGAGGACGCCTCCTAGTATAATACTACGATGATAAATAGAAGTATATGTGTCTTGTGATATGAATATACTCACAAAAAAGGCAGCACCCAATGTGCTAAATGGTACAGGCTGGGATCTCTCAGTGCCCCAGCTGGTCCCAGGATGAGGAAAAAATGGCACAGTACTCCAATGGTTCGTGCTAAACGGACAAGGTAATACAGCAATATCTGCAATAGAATGACACATACAAAGGGCACCTCCTAGTGTATTACTGTGATAGTACCAAAATATGTATGTGACTTGTGTTGTTGCTGTACTCACAAGAAAAGCGGAACCCAATGTGCTAAGTGGTGCAGGCTGGGAACTCTCAGGCCTAGATTTGGAGTTCGGCGGTAGCCGTCAAAACCAGCGTTAGAGGCTCCTAACGCTGGTTTTGGCCGCCCGCTGGTATTTGGAGTCAGTGATTAAAGGGTCTAACGCTCACTTTTCAGCCGCGACTTTTCCATACCGCAGATCCCCCTACGCCATTTGCGTAGCCTATCTTTTCAATGGGATCTTTCTAACGCTGGTATTTAGAGTCGTTTCTGAAGTGAGCGTTAGAGCTCTAACGACAAAATTCCAGCCGCCTGAAAATAGCAGGAGTTAAGAGCTTTCTGGCTAACGCCGGTTTATAAAGCTCTTAACTACTGTACCCTAAAGTACACTAACACCCATAAACTACCTATGTACCCCTAAACCGAGCTCCCCCCACACCGCCGCCACTCGATTAAAATTTTTAACCCCTAATCTGCCGACCGCCACCTACGTTATATTTATGTACCCCTAATCTGCTGCCCCTAACCCCGCCGACCCCTGTATTACATTTATTAACCCCTAACTTGCCCCCCACAACGTCGCCGCCAGCTACTTAAAATAATTAACCCCTAATCTTCCGACCGCAAATCGCCGCCACCTACGTTATCCCTATGTACCCCTAATCTGCTGCCCCTAACATCGCCGACCCCTATATTATATTTATTAACCCCTAATCTGCCCCCCTCAACGTCGCCGACACCTGCCTACACTTATTAACCCCTAATCTGCCGAGCGGACCTGAGCGCTACTATAATAAAGTTATTAACCCCTAACCCGCCTCACTAACCCTATCATAAATAGTATTAACCCCTAATCTGCCCTCCCTAACATCGCCGACACCTACCTTCAATTATTAACCCCTAATCTGCCGACCGGAGCTCACCGCTATTCTAATAAATGTATTAACCCCTAAAGCTAAGTCTAACCCTAACACTAACACCCCCCTAAGTTAAATATAATTTAAATCTAACGAAATAAATTAACTCTTATTAAATAAATGATTCCTATTTAAAGCTAAATACTTACCTGTAAAATAAATCCTAATATAGCTACAATATAAATTATAATTATATTATAGCTATTTTAGGATTAATATTTATTTTACAGGCAACTTTGTTATTATTTTAACCAGGTACAATAGCTATTAAATAGTTAAGAACTATTTAATAGTTACCTAGTTAAAATAATAACAAATTTACCTGTAAAATAAATCCTAACCTAAGTTATAATTAAACCTAACACTACCCTATCAATAAAATAATTAAATAAACTACCTACAATTACCTACAATTAACCTAACACTGATCAGCCAATAGAATGCGAGCTCAATCTGATTGGCTGATTGGATCGGCCAATCGGATTGAACTAGATTCTGATTGGCTGATTCCATCAGCCAATCAGAAAATTCCTACCTTAATTCCGATTGGCTGATAGAATCCTATCAGCCAATCGGAATTCGAGGGACGCCATCTTGGATGACGTCCCTTAAAGGAACAGTCATTCGTCGTTCAGTCGTCGGTCCGGATGGATGTTCCGCGCTGGATGTCTTCAGGATCCTGCCGCTTCGCTCCGGATGGAAGAAGATCGAAGATGCCGCCTGGATGATGACTTCAATCGGATGGAAGATCCTCTTCTGCCCCGCTTGGATGAAGACTTTGACCGGATCATGGACCTCTTCAGCCCCCGCTTGGGCTTGGATCAGGACATCGGAGGAGCTCTTCAGGACGGATCGGTGAACCTGGTATGGTGAAGACAAGGTAGGAAGATCTTCAGGGGCTTAGTGTTAGGTTTATTTAAGGGGGGTTTGGGTTAGATTAGGGGTATGTGGGTGGTGGGTTGTAATGTTGGGGGGGGTATTGTATGTGTTTTTTTTACAGGCAAAAGAGCTGAAATTCTTGGGGCATGCCCCGCAAAGGGCCCTGTTCAGGGCTGGTAAGGTAAAAGAGCTTGTAACTTTTTTAATTTAGAATAGGGTAGGGAATTTTTTATTTTGGGGGGCTTTGTTATTTTATTAGGGGGCTTAGAGTAGGTGTAATTAGTTTAAAATTGTTGTAATATTTTTATTATGTTTGTAAATATTTTTTTATTTTCTGTAACTTAGATCTTTTTTATTTTTTGTACTTTAGCTAGTTTATTTAATTGTATTTATTTGTAGGAATTGTGTTTAATTAATTTATTGATAGTGTAGTGTTAGGTTAATTGTAGGTAATTGTAGGTAGTTTATTTAATTATTTTATTGATAGGGTAGTGTTAGGTTTAATTATAACTTAGGTTAGGACTTATTTTACAGGTAATTTTGTTATTATTTTAACTAGGTAACTATTAAATAGTTCTTAACTATTTAATAGCTATTGTACCTGGTTAAAATAATTACAAAGTTGCCTGTAAAATAAATATTAATCCTAAAATAGCTATAATATAATTATAATTTATATTGTAGCTATATTAGGATGTATTTTACAGGTAAGTATTTAGCTTTAAATAGGAATCATTTATTTAATAAGAGTTAATTTATTTCGTTAGATAAAAATTATATTTAACTTAGGGGGGTGTTAGTGTTAGGGTTAGACTTAGCTTTAGGGGTTAATACATTTATTAGAATAGCGGTGAGCTCCGGTCGGCAGATTAGGGGTTAATAATTGAAGTTAGGTGTCGGCGATGTTAGGGAGGGCAGATTAGGGGTTAATACTATTTATGATAGGGTTAGTGAGGCGGATTAGGGGTTAATAACTTTATTATAGTAGCGCTCAGGTCCGCTCGGCAGATTAGGGGTTAATAAGTGTAGGCAGGTGTCGGCGACGTTGAGGGGGGCAGATTAGGGGTTAATAAATATAATATAGGGGTCGGCGATGTTAGGGCAGCAGATTAGGGGTACATAGGGATAACGTAGGTTGCGGCGGTTTACGGAGCGGCAGATTAGGGGTTTAAAAAAATATGCAGGGGTCAGCGATAGCGGGGGCGGCAGATTAGGGGTTAATAAGTGTAAGGCTAGGGGTGTTTAGACTCGGGGTACATGTTAGAGTGTTAGGTGCAGACGTAGGAAGTGTTTCCCCATAGGAAACAATGGGGCTGCGTTAGGAGCTGAACGCTGCTTTTTTGCAGGTGTTAGGTTTTTTTTAAGCTCAAACAGCCCCATTGTTTCCTATGGGGGAATCGTGCACGAGCACGTTTTTGAGGCCGGCCGCGTCCGTAAGCAACTCTGGTATCGAGAGTTGCATTTGCGGTAAAAATGCTCTACGCTCCTTTTTTGGAGCCTAACGCAGCATTTGTTTGAACTCTCGATACCAGAGTTAAATTTATGGTGCGGCCAGAAAAAAGCCTGCGGAGCGTTAGCAGCCCATTTACCGCCGAACTCCAAATCTAGGCCTCAGTGTCCCAGCTGACTGGTCCAAGGTTAGAGACAGAGGCCCAAAGGTCCTAGGATTTGTCCTAGGATCCGTCCCAGGAAAAACAGACCAAGCACAGGCTTCCAATGAACGCAGTATGTTTTATTTAAAAACAAATTTAAAAACCCAGGGTGCATGCATACACCCCAAGCAAATAAAACAATTCAAATAACAGATTGCAACACGTTTCTCAGCTGTGCTAGCTGTTTCATCAGGCATCTGTTAACAAACTGGAAGCACTTGCTTTTAAACATAAACTGACCAAAATGATTTTTTGGTCAGTTTATGTTTAAAAGCCTGTTCTTCCAGTTCTGTTCCTCAGCACGGAGCAACTTTGCCTCGCGGCCATTTACCTGCACAGCCGAGCTCCGCCCCATTTTTGACAGTATTTTTACAGCTACGTTAGTTTTGGAGAATTGGTTATAAACAAAAAATTGCAAAAAAAATGCTTTTTCCATTTTTCTCCCCCATTTTCAGTATTAACCCCTTAATGACCAACTACGTACCCTGTATAACATTGGTCATTAGGCCCTTAAGGACTAGCAACGTACCCTGTACGTCGCTGCAGTCCTGGGGTTCTAGGCCTGGAGTTGCCCCATACATAGCTGTCCAATATGTTTTGTAACAATCTTATGAACCAATTTGGAAGAGGCATAAGACTTTGGGTAGTATATAATTCCATTGAACCTGCCCAGCCAAGAGACTTATATATTTGTATATAAGTACCAAGAATATTGATCAGATCAGTCTGGATATCTTGGAGTAATGTCTCATAATTTTAAATGAATATTTTGGGTAAAATGTATTCCTGTTTTCAAAATTGCTTCATTCTCTTGGTATCATTTTGTTGAACAAGCAATGATGGACTACTGGGAGCTAGCTGAACACATCTAGTGAACCAATAACAAGAGGCATTTATGTGCAGCCACCAATTAGCAGCTAGCTCCCAGTATGCTGCTCCTGAGCTTACCTATAATTTACAACTAAGGATATAATTTTAAACTAAGAGAATAAAGTAAATTAGATTACACAAGTAAATTGGAAAATTGTTTAAAAAAGCATGCTCTGTCTGAATCACGAAAGAAAATGTCTGAGTTTAATGTCTCTATAGCTAAATGTTATTAGCTATTGTTAAATGGAAATATTGACATATTGAGTAAAAAGACCATTACCTGACGAGTGTCAGTTCACCTACTAATGTTGAAGACACTGCTAAGGGAATGAAAGCATGAACAGAATATTTTCTGAATTTAAGGACACCTTATATAGCAATAGCTGCCAGAATTTCATTAATAAGTACAAATATTTGAGGTATAAGGGAACCCTTATCTTGTTACCGTATGCATAGTAAAGGGGTTTGAAACCTCCACTGCCAGGTTTTAAGTAAAAAAGAGTCTTTTTCAGTTTTTCTTCAGAGTGTACTGCAATTTCCTATACAGCAAAATTATTATTATTATCATTTATTTGTATAGCTCTGCAAAATTCTTACAGTCTACAGGTTTATGGCGCAGAAACCTATGGTTTGGAGTAGAGATGGCTTGTAGTTGCAGCAGTGATTATTCAAAGCAAAGCAAAAAGTCCACACGCCAACACATGTGGGATTAAAGTCTAGTCCCTGAGGAGGAGGATTTAAAACACCAGACAACAAAGCTTTAATCTAATCCCTCCCCCTTTCCCATGTATCCTTAGTCAATTGTTTGCCTCCACCAAGGAGTGATGGTGAAACTGCAATTCCTTAATATCAAGAGTTTTACATACATTTACATTTATTTAACCAATCGACTCAAATTGTAATTTTTTTTCTTTTCTTAAAGAGACAGTACCAATTTTTTTTCTTATTCCCTCACAGGGACTTCACTCTTACATAGTGCCAATATTTGTGTGTTCCCTTGAGGGGGTCAGCCCTTTCTGTTCTTTTTATGCTGTATTTCTGCGCTGCTATCTAATTATAGATACTTGCCTTTCTTTAGTATTCTAAATCATTATGGAGCAAGCTAGTGCAGCTAAAGTCTACTGACGATTTAACTCCTTCTCATATGTGTTTCCTATGTAAGGAAATATCAGTGTTTCCTCCTACTCAGCTTTGTAACCTATGTGCTGAGTCTGGGTCTTTTGCTAGACAGGGTCACGCAGTGTTGCATTTGTAGCAGAGTACTCATGTATTTGTTACCCATCAGGGTTATCCGCAGGACAGTTCTACACGCTGGGATTCCGCAGGGAGCACAGGGAGTTTGGTCTCCTCAGGAGACAAGGTTACAGATGAACATCTTGGAACTCTGTGCACTCTTCAGGGCTCTCCAGAGTTGGCCCCTATTAAGACAGGAGTCTTTTCTGAGGTTTCTGTCAGACAATGTCACAGCGGAGGCTTACATCAATCACCAATGTGTAACATGAGGCACCTTAGCAATGAAAGAGGTAGCCAGCATTCTGACTTGGGAAGAACACCATCCTCGCATTATTTCAACAATTCACATTCTGGGTTTGGAAGATTGGGAAGCGTATTTCTTCAGTCGTCAGTACCTTCAACCCAGTGACTGTTTTTTTAATCACGAGGTATTCATCCAGATTGTGAACTGTTGGGAAAGACCAGACATATACCTTATGGCCTCTCGCTTGAATTAAAAGCTACCCCAATATTGTGCAAGATCTTGAGAGCCACAAGTGGCTCTAATAGATGCACTAGTGGTTCTCTGGTCATTCCATCTTATTTATCGTTTGATCCTTGAATTCTACAATTTTTGCATTTTGTTCTGAATAAAGATTTACCAGCCAGTTCCCTTAAAGGGCAGTTTTCTGCCCGTTCAGTCTTGCATCAGAAGAAGATTTTGAGACTTCCTGACATTGAAGCCTTAGTTAAAGCTTTGGTCAGGCTAATACCGATTATCAGGCCTGCTTCCATGGAAGCTTGAATTGGTTTTGAGAGTTATTCAGGCTCAGCCGTTTGAACCTATGCATGTTCTGGACATGGTCTGTTGTTTTAAAAGGTTCTCTTTTTCTTGTCTATTTCTTTGGCCAGAAGAGTATCTGAGCTTTCTGCTCTATCTTCTCATTTTTCTTACCTGATTTCTTTTATCAGGTTAAATCATTTTTAAGAACAAACTACTATTTCCTTCCTAAGGTTGTTTCATCTGAAAACATCACTCTGTAAATTGTAGTCCCATCTCTCTGTTCAGCACCAAAAAAAAATACTAAAAAGAGGTTACTTCATAACTTGGATGTAGAAAGGGCCCTGATATTTTATCTCCAAGTCAACAAAGAACTCAGAAATACTTCTTCTTTGTTTATCTATTGCTCAGGTTCCGTCAAGGAACAGAAAGCTACTGCAATCACTGGCAGCTTGGCTTAAAGTTTTGATTCTCATTGCATACCTAATATTGAGGAAGTCTTCTCCTGAACAAATTGCTGCTCATTCTACCAGAGCCACCTCTTGGGCTTTTAGAAATTAAGCTTCCATTGAACGGGTTTGCAAGGCAGCTACTTGGTCATCTTTACATACTTTTATCAAATCCTACAATGTTGATGGTTTGCCTCTTCAGAGGCTGATTTTGCTAGGAAAGGGCTACAGGCAGCAGTGCCTTAACTATTTGTCCCGCCCTATTTCATGGTGGTATAGGATCGCACATGTGATGGCTCGTAGACTTTTACTGTCTTTTGAAAGAAAACTAATTTATGCTTACCTATAAATTATTTTATTTCATGATGGTGAGAGTCCACAAGACCCACCCTTGTTTTTCCATAGCAGTTTAGAGGCAGTAACAGTTTGCACTTTTATTGCTCTGCTTTTCCTTTCCTGCTTTTTTATTTTCTCCTTTCTCTTAGCCATATGAATAATTAAGTAATCATGGTAAAGTAGGAGAGATTGAAGCTCTGTTGTGTGGGGTGTATTGCCTCCTCCTGTAGGACTGGACATATGATGTCTCATGGACTCTCACCATCATAAAATAAATGAATTTTATCAGGTAAGCATACATTTTGTTTTACATGAATTAGCAACGGAATCTCAATCTACATTTTTATACTTTAACCAGGTAAATGAAAAACTGACTGCAGAGTTGCAACAGACACAGCAGAAGCTTCAGAGCACTTTGGATGAGTTTCATCATATCCAGGCAGAACAGAAGATCTCTAGTAATCTAACTGCAGCACTGGAGGCTGAGCGAGAAAAGCTCCTGGGGGAGAAAGAGTTGCTGATGGGATCAGTAGAAGAAGATGAGAAGAGCAAGAGTTTACAGGAACTAAGGTGCATCTTAAATTATTAGAGTATGTGAAATAGTTTAATCAACCAGTATGTTAAGGATCAAACAGCTAGATTACGAGTTTTGCGTTGTGGCTTGTAACGCTGAAAATATGGAATTTTCAGCGTTAAAACAGCACCGCAGCTATTACAAGTGTTGTCGGTATAGCTGCACCGCACACCTTTTAGCCTGTAATGCAACGTCAGTCCCGCACTCGTAAAAATGACATTTTTTCATGGGATTCCCATAGCGCCGGTATTACGAGTTTTGCGGTGAGGCTAAAAAGTGAGTGTTGCAGCCTATACCGACAAGATCCGTTCCGCAATCTAAAGTCAGTAGTTATTAGTTTTACACTACAAAGCTGTAATAAAAAAACTCATAACTAATGTGTTACAAAGTGCGCTAAACACCCATAAACTACCTATTAACCCCTAAACCGCCCACATCGCCCCCGCTATACTAAAGTTATTAAGCCCTAAACCGCAAGCCACTATAATAAACCTATTAACCCCTAAACTGAAAGCCCCCACAACTAAATATACTAAATAAAACTATTAACCCCTAAACCGAAAGCCCCCAAAATGCAATAAACTAATTTAAACTAGTAACCCCTAAACCTAACGCCCCCCTAACTTTATATTAAAATTACAATTTCCCTATCTTAAATTAAATTAAAACTTACCTGTCAAATTAAAAAAAAAGTAAGTTTAAACTAACAATTAAACTAATATAATTATTAAACTAATATTAATCTAACTACCAATTAAATTAAACTAGACTACACATTAAAAAATCCTAACACTACTCTAAAAATTACAAAGTATCTAATTAAAAAAAATACTAAGTTACAAAAAATAACAAACACTAAATTACAAAAAATAAAAACCAAAATGATCAAAAATAAAAAAGAATTACACCTAATCTAATAGCCCTATCAAAATAAAAAAGCCCACCCAAAATAATAAAACCTAGCCTACAATGAAGTACCAATGGCCCTTTAAAAGGGCCTTTTGTGGGGATTGCCCCAAAGATATCAGCTCTTTTACTTGTAAAAAAAAACACAAAGACCCCCCAACAGTAAAACCCACCACCCAACCAGCCCCCCAAAATAAAAATCCTAATTCTAACAAAAACCTAAGCTAACCATTGCCCTGAAAAGGGCATTTGTATTGGCATTGCCCTTAAAAGGGCATTTAGCTCTTTTACTGCCCAGACCCTAAACTAAAAAATAAAACCCACCCAATAAACCCTTAAAAAAGCCTAACACTAACCCATTGACGATCCACTTACAGTTTTTGAAGTACCGCTTGAACGATCTTCATCCGGACGAAGTCTTCATCCAGACAGCCTCTTCAATCTTCATCCCGACAGCAACGTCCTGATCCAAGCGGCCAGAAGTCTTCATCTAGGCTGTGTCTTCAATCTTCATCCAGGCAGCATCTTCTATCTTGATCCCGGAGGCTCGGAGCGGGTCCATCCTGAAGACATCCGGCGCGGAGCATCCTCTTCATACGGTCGCCACCATACACTGGATCTACAATGCAAGGGACACGATTAAAGATGGCGTCCCTTGCATTCCTATTGGCTGTAAAAATTTGAATCAGACAATAGGAATTAGGGCTGCTAAAATCCTATTGGCTATTCAAATCAGCCAATACGATTTAAGCAGCTCTCATTCTATTGGCTAATAGATAGAAGATGCCGCCTGGATGAAGACTGAAGAGGCCGTCTGGATGAAGACTTCTCGCGGCTTGGAATAGGACGTCGCCACCAGGATGAAGATTGAAGAGGCCTTCTGGATGAACACTTCGCCGGGATGAAGATCGTTCAAGTGAGACTTCAAAAACTGTAAGTGGATCGTCAGGGGGTTAGTGTTAGGCTTTTTTAAGTGTTTATTGGGTGGGTTTTATTTTTTAGTTTAGGATCTGGGCAGTAAAAGAGCTAAATGCCCTTTTAAGGGCAATGCCCATACAAATGCCCTTTTCAGGGCAATGGGTAGCTTAGGTTTTTTAGAAAGTTTTTTTTTTTATTTTGTGGGTTGGAGGGTTTGTAAAAAAGAGCTGATATCTTTAGGGCAATGCCCTACAAAAGGACATTTTAAGGACCATTAGTATTTTATTCTAGATTAGGTTTTTTAATTTGGGATGTTTTTTTTTATGGGTATTAGAATAGAAATATTTTTTTTTATCTTTAATAATTTGTTTGCTATTTTGTGTAATGTATAGTGTTAGGGTGTGTTTTTTTTTTTTTTTTAGTAAAATAGCTGTTTATCTCAGGGCAATGCCTTACAAAAGGCCCTTTTAAGGGCCCCCTAAAAGGCCCTTTTAAGGGCCCCTTGTAGTTTGGGGGGTGGGGGTTTGTATAGTGTTAGGGGGTGTTTGTATTTTTTTTGGAGTAAAAGAGCTGTTTATCTCAGGGCAATGCCCTACAAAGGTTTTTTATTTTGGGATATTTCTTTTTTAAGGGTATTAGAATAGGAATAATATTTATTTTTTTGGATAATTTTTATTTTTTTTTGTAATGGTGAGTTTTTTATTTTTTGTAATGGTAGGTTTTTTATTTTTTGTAATGGTAGGTTTTTTATTTTTTGTAATGGTAGGTTTTAGTGTAAGGCAGGTTAGGTTTTATTTCACAGGTAAGTTTGTATTTATTTTAACTAGGTAGTTAGTATATAGTTAATAACTATTTATTAACTAGTCTTTACCTAGTTAAAATAAATACAAACTTACCTGTGAAATAAAAATATAACCTAAGTTAACTAGAATATAACTAATAGTTATATTGTAGCTAGCTTAGGTTTTATTTTACAGGTAAGTATTTAGTTTTAACTAGGTATTATTTAGTTAATAATAGTAACTTTAATTTAGATCTAATTTCATTCATTAAGTTAAAGTTAAGGGGTGTTAGGGTTAGGGTTACGTTAGGGTTAGGTTTAGGGGTTAATATAGTTTAATTTAGGTTGTTGCAATGTGGGGTGCTGGTGGTTTAGGGGTTAATAGGTATTATTTAGTTAATAATTGTAAGTTTATTTTAGATCTATTTTAATTATGTTAAAGTTAGGGGGTGTTAGGGTTACGTTAGGGTTAGGGGTTAATAGTTTAATTTAGGTTGTTGCGATGTGGAGGGGGCTGGTGGTTTAGGGGTTAATAGTTCTATTTAGTGGTAGTGATGTGGGAGGCCAGAGGTTTAGGGGTTAATAGCTTTATTTAGGTGGCAACGATATCGGGAGCGGCAGATTAGGGGTTAATAACTTTAATATAGTTGCGGCGATGTTGGGGTGCAGCGGATAAGGGGTTAATAACTTTAGTATAGTGGTGCGATATTGGGAGCAGCAGATTAGGGGTTAATACCTTTATTTAGATAGCGGCCATATTGGGAGCGGCAGATTAGCGGTTAATAACTGTAGACAGGTGTCGGCGATGAAAGGGGCAAAAGATTAGGGCTGTTTAGACTGGGGGTTTATGTTAGGGTATTAGGTTTATACGTTATTTTTTTTTCCCATAGACATCAATATGGTTGCGTTACAGAGCTTTTGTTTCCGCGATCGCAGGTGTTAGACTTTTTTTTTGGCTCTCCCCATTGATGTTTTTGGGGAAAGCGTGCATGAGCATGTCAAAAAACTGTTACTTTTGTGTGCGGTATGGAGCTCAACACAGCCAAATCGCCCGCACAAGCCGGGTTTTTTTAAACTTGTAATGGCAGCGCTATAGGAAATTAAATAACGTAATTTTTGTTACGTTCGTTAATTTCTCTATAGCGCTCAAAACTTGTAATCTAGCTGAAAGATTTTTATGAGTTTCTCAATTATGTGTTATACTTTGAATATAAATTTTGACAAAACTTTGCATTTAAATATTTCTGTGGTGCTTTTGTTCAGTATCTTTTAGTACCTGCAAACTTGAATTGAATATTAGGTACTCACATTTGGTGTGTGCCATTGTAAACTTGGATGTACTATAACAGTAAGAGCTGTGAGAATAGTGAAGAGAGCATCCTCTATTTTGCTTTATTAATCTTGGATTTTCAGTAATGTGGCTATATTGTTGGTATCTATAAGCCCAATTAAAGTACCTTAAGACTGTACATGAGTACCCGGTACCGCTAACCCTCCGATGTATTATCAAGAAGACCATAAACTATCCTCAATACATTTACTAGCTGGCTATACTGGGCAGCCAAGCTTGCTGCACAGAAATGTTAAGTAAACCTAGAGTCCATTTCATCTCTGCCAAAGAAGAACCTTACATTTCTGATCAGCTGTACTCAAATTTGCAAATCACTACCAGTTAAAATACAATATGTACATTGCATATATTTTATCATGTGACCATTCAAAAAAGTTTACATCAGAGTAGATGCCTCTATGTAGTTACCTACCCAGCTTAATGAAAATTCTGGCCCGGGTCATGTCATTCTTTCAGTTGTAGGTATGACACTAAAATAAATTTATTAGATGACTCCAAATAATGAATTCTGAAGGCATTCAGACCCACAGATCTTGTGTATGGCTTCACCACTTTATGCTTGTTATTTCCTCAATACATTTTTAATTATTTGATTATTTAATCATTACTTTTCTTGTTCTTTTTAGCTCACATACAACTTTTACTATAGAGTACTCGAAGATTTAAACTATATAAAACATTAGTTAGAGGTATGTGGGTTTGTTGGTTTTAAGAAAGCGCCTATAAGTGCTGAATTGCTTTTACTTTTAATGAAAAAATTTTTTTTATTGATTTTTCAACATTTTACAAGTAAAAAGTCAGACCAACTGTATTACAATTTCAATTGATTTACAAATCTCCTTGCCACTAAACACTGTGACTAAAGGTATGCAACAAAAAGACCACCAAACAACAGACAATAAGTAATGAATAAATAAGCTCAGCGTGACTTTTAGTTGACGGCCCCATTTGTAGAACGCTTTATTACTCCATTTAGAGCCCCCTCAGAAAATAGAAAAAGAAAAGAAAAATCATGTATGGCCTAACCATCTTCTCCAAAATTCTAGCCCCTGCCACGGGGAAATTGGATTCAACTCTGAGAGAGGGGATAGGGAAATGTGTTGTGACCCACCCAGACTAGCTGGGCAGGAGCGGAGATGGCAGGGGCTGTGTCTATAACCCCTATCGTAATCTCTCTTATCTCTCCTATCTTTTTCTGGCCTCAGTGTACATTATCCAGGGCTCCCACATTCAAAGAAACTGTTCTTTATTATCTAAAATATCTGTGGAGGCGCTGCTCATTTGGTAATAATAGTCAATTTTATTCTTGATTATCAAAAAAGAGGGTATTGTGGTCTTCCAGTACCTTGCAATAGTTAACTTAGTTACAGTTGCAAATCAATGCTACCAATTTATTTGCTTTTAGGGATAAATCTAGAAGAGGCTCATGTAGCAGTGCTTGAGATGGAGTTAAGTTAATTTGCCTATCCATAATTTCACTTAGGAGCTCTGATGTTTGGGACCATATGCGTGATACATGACAACAGTTCCACCACATATGTGCGTATGTGCCGCTCTCATTGCAACCACGTAAACAACTTGTGTTCATGTGTGCTGCATGTATTCTTGAAGGATGAAAGTACCATCTATAAGCTACTTTGATAAAGTTTTCCTTTAAATGTGCACAAATAGAAAAGGAGGTGCCCGACTTTAAAATATCGCACCACTTTTCAGCGGTCCAGGTAAAATTAAATTCTGTTTCCCATTTTATCATTAATGGTAATTTATTAAGCTTGGGTGGGGTATTAAACAGTATGTATAAGTTGGAAATCGCCCCTCTTATCCGTTCAGTAGCTAGACAGAGTCTTTCTAGATAGGAGCTAACGGTTAGCTGATTTTGTCCTAAAATTTCGTCTACTCTCGCTCTTAATTGTAGGTAATGAAACCAACTAACTCTCTCTTGTTTATTTAATTCGGCATATTGATGGAAGGTTATTAACTTGGTGCCTACCAGAGCATCTGCAATGCAATACAAGCCTTTGTTTGCCCACTTCTCCTGTGTAGTCTGGTCATAATGGGTAGATAATGTCACCAAAGGGGCCGCCTTCGACCCCCTCGGTATCAAAGAGTACTTGGCTGTTAATGTTTCCCACAATGCTAACGTATGTGCTATAGTAATAAAGCTTCTCCATTTAGGGGGCCTATCTTTTTTAGCGGTCTACAGCAATTTATAGATGGGGTGTACCCTCAACATATCTGATTCTATTTGAACCCATTGAATTCTGTCCAGTTGGTTATGCCAAAGAGAAGACTGTGCCATCCTGGCCACGTAGTAGTACGCCGTCAGATCTGGCATTCCCACCCCCCCACCTGTTTTATGTCTAAGAAGTGTTTGTTTATTAACTCTGGATCTTCGGTATTTCCAAATAAACGCTACCAGGTCTTTCTGTATTTTCCATAACATAGTAGTAGGGACATTTATGGGTAGTGAATGGAAGAGGTACAGAATTTTAGGTAGTACCGTCATCTTAATTGACGTCAGCCTTCCATACAGAGAAGTATTGAGTTTATTGCACCTTGATAGTAAATTTTTGATATGAGTGAACATAGGTGTGTAATTTAGTTTATAGAGATGGTCCAGATTATTCGGGATTGTGATACCCAAATACCTTATGCCCTTATCGGCCCAATTATAATCAAAATTCAAGATCAGTAGTTTTTTGGTATGTTCTGGGAGATGTGTGCTGATTGCCTCACATTTATTATTATTAATTTTGTATCCCGAAATGTTGGCAAATCTGTTAATAGTTGAGTATACTAGGGGAAGGGAAATCAGAATTGCTTTTACTTTTAATAAAGGATTCAGAAACATTTTCATTCAGAATTGTTCAGAAGTTTCTGCCCAACCCTGAGAGGTTATTCATAAATGTAAGCGGCTGTTTTCTCTCGCACTATTTACCAGAATTTAAATATAAAGGGATATTAAACCCAAACATTTTGTTTTGTGATTCAGACACAGAATACAATTTAAAAAAAAGATTTTCCAATGTACTTTTATTAGCAAATTTGCTTCATCCCATGGTATTCTTTGTTGAAGAGATACCTAGGTAGGCATCTGGAGCACTACATGACATGAAGTGCTGCCATCTAGTGTACTTGCAAATGGATAACATTCTTACAACTGCTGCCATCTAGTGCTCTTGCAAATGGATAACATTCTTACAACTGCTGCCATCTATTGTTCTTGCAAATGGATAACATTCTTACAACTGCTGCCATCTAGTGCTCTTGCAAATGGATAGCATTCTTACAACTGCTGCCATCTAGTGCTCTTGTAAATGGATAGCATTCTTACAACTGCTGCCATCTAGTGCTCTTGCAAATGGATAGCATTCTTACAACTGCTGCCATCTAGTGCTCTTGTAAATGGATAACATTCTTACAACTGCTGCCATCTAGTGCTCTTGTAAATGGATAACATTCTTACAACTGCTGCCGTCTAGTGCTCTTGCAAATGGATAACATTCTTACAACTGCGTCCATCTAGTGCTCTTGTAAATGGATAGCATTCTTACAACTGCTGCCATCTAGTGCTCTTGCAAATGGATAGCATTCTTACAACTGCTGCCATCTAGTGCTCTTGCAAATGGATAACATTCTTACAACTGCGTCCATCTAGTGCTCTTGTAAATGGATAGCATTCTTACAACTGCTGCCATCTAGTGCTCTTGCAAATGGATAGCATTCTTACAACTGCTGCCATCTAGTGCTCTTGTAAATGGATAACATTCTTACAACTGCTGCCATCTAGTGCTCTTGTAAATGGATAACATTCTTACAACTGCTGCCGTCTAGTGCTCTTGCAAATGGATAACATTCTTACAACTGCGTCCATCTAGTGCTCTTGTAAATGGATAACATTCTTACAACTGCTGCCATATATGGGTTGGGCAGGCTCCTGAGCTTACCTGCCTGTTTTTCAAGAAAAGATCAAGCAAATAGAACATTTTTGTAACAGAAGTAATTAGAAAGTTGTAAAAAATTGCATGCTGTATATGAATCATGATGGAAAATTGTTGGGTTTCATGTCCCTTGAATTTTGAGGACTAAAAAACTAATTCTAGCTCTGCAGAGCCAGACATTAAATTGCCAATGATTGTTTAAAATGGAATTGACTGTTACCTTGAAGAGCGGAGATATGAGGACATTTTAATAACAGAAGATAACATTAAGCTGATGTACATGGCCATAGTACGTTCTACTGAAATACTGGACAGCTGTGAAACTCTTTATTTGAAATAATAGGTTTGATTAATTATATTATTGTTTGGAATATTGACATTGAAAATAAACATGGGTCGGAATAGCAGTCACTGTTGAAAACATTATTTATATTGGCTTAAGGCCTGGACACACCAGCTCACTAGCTTTAGTGAAAAATACATAGCCTAGTTGCTTTATCTTGATAGTGGAGTAGAAACATATCTTTAACTCTATTATTTGGTGGTTTTCTCCAGCCTAATACATTTTAATACTACCAGGAGATATCCCATTCAGGGGTGAAACTGCCATTGGTGCAGCAGGTGCAGTGACCCAAGTGCTGGGGATCCATAGCAGCCAGTCTATATATTTGTGCCAGCAGAATATGTACAATTCTATTGCAGAGGAGCCTTTTATTAGTGCAGGTCTATCTATATATCTATCTAATCTGTATATCCTAACAGAGCAGCATGTATATTATTACTTTAGCTTACTGCTAAGTTACCTTTGAGGGGCCCAAAAATATTTGGCACCAGAGCCCTTTGTTGAGTAGTGTCATTTCTGTCCAAATTCTTCCATGATGTGGTGGCGAGTGCTCAGAGACCATTGTCTTAATTTTGGTGGATTACATACTGGTTGGGAAATGTACTATGACCTACTTATTACTTTATTCATATATACTCCCCATGTAAATGCCATAAACCCTTTTTCAGATCTGTTAAACAGGGCAAGCACATTTATCCTTCTAGAAATCAATATACAGCCAACTTACTATGAATAGCTGGATAAAGATGTATAAGGGATAAACTTGGAGATATAAGTATGCTCTGTATTTGGAGCCAAACAAATCAATTGGCTGGGATGCTGAGTTTTGTTGAGCCCCACGTTGACTTGCTACATTCTACTATACCAATAACATCATGCACCCAGTTATAACTTAGGAGCTAATGTATAAGTCCTAACTAGCAGTTATATAGACTTCAGCAGCACATGCGTATGAACACACCATCTAATACATGTACTAATAATTAAGTCCATAGCCATGACCACCACCCCTACACACACTACGCCTGCTCTTTTGAAAACCCTTATCTGCTATAGTCTTGTTCATAGTTGTCACTTCTTAACACCCACGGGTCACATTTTTAAATTATAATTAGAAACTTTGTGTATATGCAAGGTTGGAAATTTCTGCACTAGTAAAATTTGCAGCAGGTGAGCAAGAAATCAGGTAAACCATTGAGGGATTAGTAACTTTTCTTTCTCCATACTAGTCACTTTTTTGCTGTCTAATATAATTTGTTCTCATATGTAATGCTTATGCTTCTCAGGTCCTCCAAAGAACAACTAGAGGGGGATAGAGATGCCCTTCATGCTCGCTGCCAGACACTGGAGGAGGCTCTGGAGCAGGCACATGAGCAACTTGGCTCACAAATCCAAGAGCAGCAGCAGGTCACAATATACTGGAAAGATAGGTGGCACCAGGCTGCTGTGAGCCTAAAGAACCAAGAGGAGCAGTTGGAGCAAGAGAGAGCTCAATGTCAGAAAGCTGTGGACAAGGTATGGGAAACAAGTGCAACACAGAGATGACTAGCAAGCCTTCAACTGCACAAAAATAAATGCAGACCTTCTCTTTTTATTGGGGTTGTTCACTTATTATATATTAATTGGTAAGATTATATGCTAAACTAACATTTCATATTGTAGAAGCAAACTTCAGATTTTCTGGTTTTGTTTTGTGTGAATGAGGTAACTTTAAAATGCTGTAAACTTACTGCACACATTTTTGAGGGTAGGAAGTGAACATGAATTATTCCTTATTTCTTTCATAAGGTGGTGAGAGTCCATGAGTTTATTACCCCTGGGATTCAACTCCTGGCCACTAGGAAGACACAAAGTTTCCCAAAAACTCAAAGTATTCTATCCCTCCCACCTCACTGATAAGCCAGTCTAATCTTTGCCTCCCAGGAGGAAGGTGAAGAATTGAGGTGCTCCAGATTCTTCATTGAGAGGGGTCCTCAAACTGATTTGAGGCCCCTTTTCCCCTCAGAAAACTGCTACTGGAAAACATAGGGGATATTGGAGTATGAGATAGTGATACGATTACTCCCGGTGTAGGAGTTAGTCACAAGCCTGCCACAGGAGTCGCAGGGACCGCTCCCTTAGCCTCCCCCTGTTGGGTCGTTGAGATACTCCTTTCATTTATCCTCTGCTGTGGCGTGCACAGCACAGGATGGGCTCTCTAGTTGGCATGTCTGCAGGGTTTAAGTTCAGTAGAGTGAGTGCAGTTTTAGGTAACTACTCACATTTTGCACTCACATAGCTCACTGACTATTAGTCAGTACAGTTGTTTACATAAGTACATCATAGTACATTTTATAGATATTTTGCACCACCACATTTAGGGCTAGATTACAAAAATATCGCTTTCACAAAACAATATGTGCACTCCACTGAGTAATACCAGTGCATGCAAATATGCATTGGTATTACAAGTTAGCCGCAATGCGAACGCGCCCTTACGTTCACATTGCTTGGAAGCATTGTGTTCACGAGAGCGCGCTTCCATAGGCTGCAATGGGAGCCTCGTTTTCATGCCATCAGTCATCAGAATGTAGCGCAGCGAAGGGGGGGGAAGTCGCACAGCGATGGCAGCTAATTGTAAAAATATATATGTATATGCTTCTATTTATGTGTTATGACGGCAATGTAAAGGCACTTTTCAGTGCTGTTTTTTTTCTAACACCCCACACCTGCCAAATTTACCCCCAAAAACTGTCTGGTACAGTTATTTTATTAAAAAATAAAAATGCTACAATTTATATGATTTAATAAAATACACACCATTGTATTTTGGGAGCATTTGGGGCAAAATTATAAAATTAACCAGAGATCTTGTAATAGCTGGTTATTTATCGCACACCTGCAAACAGGCAAATTTGTCTATTTGCTGGCACACGATAAATTAGCGCTGCACTTGTTACTAAATTTGATTATTCATATATTATGTATAAGGCTCCAATCAATTGGGCTCTGCTGGGGTATCTCATATTGTATTTTTGTATGGGTCATAACTTTGGGGATTTTGTAGTTTTATTCAAACATTTTATCCAGCTATAGCGCTCGTCAAGCGCGTTCCTATCTGTGTACTCTCACATAGTGTGTGCAACTATTCTCTCCGGCGCACTACTGATTTGCGCCACTGACTCAGGGTACCAAGTTTCCTTCTGTCTTACAATTTTTTGAGCATTAAGAATTAGCGCTCAGGTTAATGTTTTTTTCCTGCTACTATATCCAGTATGCTACTGAGTTGGGCTGTTGGGGTAGCGTGCTTTGTTCTGCAATACAAATTTGTGAGTAATGAGACTTAGTTGGCAGCGCTCAGGTTAATGTTTTCCCACGCTATTCTCCCGCCCCATTAAGGTGCGCATGACTGCTCTGGGTTGATCGGCTGTGTTCGCAACTCATCTCCAGCACTCCTGGGCTTTCATTCTTTTAGTTTGAGGGGGTACCATTGCTAACCATTCCAAGAGTTTTGTTACTTTTTTCTACTAAGTGTCAAATTTTTTCTATACTTTTTTTTACAATCTTTTACTTATATTTTGACTAGTCATTGCACTGTAAGGCCAACAATTTTCTTCTACATGTTATTCTCATATATTTTTTAAGTAAAAATTGTGCTGTATTCAATTCAGATGCATGGTGGTGTATTACTAAATTACATTTATGTACTATGGAGTATACTGGAACTTTCCCCAATTATGTTATCTTTGATCCTTTAGTGGGTAGATCCTCGGATTTTGCATTTAAATGTGTAATGTGCAAATTTATTACTGTTGTACCCCTAGCACAACTTGTATGGATCACCTGATGCATGCCAATCAATCTGATGCTGTGATTGTCTCTAAATGAGTCTGTCCTCCCTCTGTCTGTTCTTTAGAAGGTAGTTCATCAGATTTTGCTCCAGGTTTCAAAGATTTTGTGCGCTCTTCAGTGTTTGAAATGTTGGCGGCTATGCCTCCTCCAAGTAAGCACAAAAGGTCTAAGTCTGACAATCGGCATACTGTGGATTTATCTTCCCATTCTGGTTCTCTAAAGACTAAGTTATCTAAGGATCTCCTGAAGGATTTAGAGGCAGACTCCTCAGATTTGTCTTCTGAGGGGGAATATAATTCTGATGAGCAAGAGTCTGTCACTGAACAAGAATCTGATTAATCTTCTTTCAGATTTAAATTAGAACACCTTTGTACTCTACTGAAGGAAGCGTTATGTACGTTAGGAGTACAAGATCCTAAACTGGCTGAGGAAAATTTGTTAAAGGGAGAGTCTACACCTGAATTTTTATTGTTCAAAAAGATAAATAATCCCTTTATTACCCATTCCATAGTTTTGCACAACCAACACAGTTATATAAATACACTTTTTACCTCTGTGATTACCTTGTATCTAAGCCTCTGCAAACTTCCCCCTTATTTCAGTTCTTTTGACAGACATCCATTTTAGCCAATCAGAGCTGGCTCACCTGAACTCCACGTGCGTGAGCAAAGTGTTTTCTACAGTATCCTACAAAAGTGAGCACACCCCTCACATTTTTGTAAATATTTTATTATATCTTTTAATGTGACAACACTGAAGAAATGACACTTTGCTACAATGTAAAGTAGTGAGTGCACAGCCTGTATAACAATGTAAATTTGCTGTCCCCTCAAAATAACTCAACACACAGCCATTAATGTCTAAACAGTTGCAAACAAAAGTGAGTACACCCTGAAGTGGAAATGTCCAAAATTGGCCCAATTAGCCATTTTCCCTTCCCAGTGTCATGTGACTCGTTAGTGTTACAAGATCTCAGGTGTGAATGGAGAGCAGGTGTGTTAAATTTGGTGTTATTGCTCTCACACTCTCTTATACTGGTCACTGGAAGTTCAACATGGCACCTCATGGCAAAGAACTCTCTTAGGATCTAAAAAAAAAGAATTGTTGCTCTACATAAAGATGGCCTAGGCTATAAGAAGATTGCAAAGACCCTGAAACTGAGCTGCAGGACGATGGGCAAGACCATACAGTGGTTTCAAAGGACAGGTTCCACTCAGAACAGGACTCGCCATGGTTGATCAAAGAAGTTGAGTGCATTTGCTCAGCGTCCTATTCAGAGGTTGTCTTTGGGAAATAGACGTATGAGTGCTGCCAGCATTGCTGCAGAGGTTGAAGGGGTGGAGGGTCAGCCTGTCAGTGCTCAGACCATACGCTGCACACTGCATCAAATTGGTCTGCATGGCTGTCGTCCCAGAAGGAAGCCTCTTCTAAAGATGATGCACAAGAAAGCCCACAAACAGTTTTGTGAAGACAAGCAGACTAAGGACAAGGATTACTGGAACTATGTCCTGTGGTCTGATGAGACCAAGATAAAATTATTTGGTTCAGATGGTGTCAAGCATGTGTGGCGGCAACCATGTGAGGAGTACAAAGACAAGTGTATCTTGCCTACAGTCAAGCATGGTGGTGGGAGTGTCATGGTCTGGGCCTGCATGAGTGCTGCCGGCAATGGGGAGCTACAGTTCATTGAGGGAACCATGAATGCCAACATGTACTGTGACATACAGAAGCAGAGCAGTATTCCAACATAACGACCCAAAACACACCTCCAAGACGACCACTGCCTTGCTAAAGAAGCTGAGGGTAAAGGTGATGGACTGGCCAAGCATGTCTCCAGACCTAAACCCTATTGAGCATCTGTGGGGCATCCTCAAACGGAATGTCGGGGAGCGCAAGGTCTCTAACATCCACCAGCTCTGTGATGTCGTCATGGAGGAGTGGAAGTTGACTCCAGTGGCAACCTGTGAAACTCTGAACACCATGCCCAAGAGGGTTAAGGCAGTGCTGGAAAATAATGGTGGCCATACAAAATATTGACACTTTGGGCCCAATTTGGGCATTTCCACTTAGGGGTGTACTCACTTTTGTTGTCAACGGTTTAGACATTAATGGCTGTGTGTTGAGTTATTTTGAGGGGACAGCAAATTTACACTGTTATACAGGCTGTACACTCACTACTTTACATTATAGCAAAGTGTCATTTCTTCAGTGTTGTCACATGAAAATATATACTAAAATATTTACAAAAATGTGAGGGCTGTACTCACTTTTGTGGGATACTGTATATGACACATATGAACTAACACCATCTAGTGGTGAAAAATTGTCAAAATGCCCTGAGAGAAGAGCCGGCCTTCAAGGGCTTAGAAATTA
This sequence comes from Bombina bombina, assembly GCF_027579735.1. Taxonomy (NCBI): domain Eukaryota; kingdom Metazoa; phylum Chordata; class Amphibia; order Anura; family Bombinatoridae; genus Bombina; species Bombina bombina. The sequence goes on from NC_069504.1 coordinate 499,327,614, forward strand.
GCATACAAACCTCCTAGGTTTAGCTTTCAACTAAGCATACCAAGAGAACAAAGCAAAATTGGTGATAAAAGTAAATTAGAAAATCTGAATCATGAAAGTTTATTTTGGACTAGACTGTCCCTTTAAGCAGTTAGATCTAATTTTTAAACCTACTCCTAAGGCTGTCCAAGATGCCATTACTGAAATAATTACAAAGGAATAGACTAAGCCTGGTATTCCTTACAATCCAGCTTCAAAATTTAAGAAGATGTTTTCTTTACCATCCTCTAAATTGGAACTTTGGGAGAACATCCCTATGGTAGATTTACTCATTTCTACTTTTGTGAAGCACACTACAATTCCTTTGAAGGTCAGTACTTCTTTCCAAGATCCTATGGATAGGAAATTAGAGTCCTACCATAGATAAGCTTTTCAGTAAGTGGGCCTTTAATTCAGACCCGCTATTAGTCTCTAAAAATGAGGAATGTCAACATTGCCTAGATTTGATTGTCAGCTAATGCATTCATCTGTAATGCAATTGTTTACATTATCGGTATTTGTCATGGATACCAGGCTGCCAAGGTTAAACCCCCACCCCCTACTACCTAGCCCCCATTTGCGATATCCCAGAAACTTATTTTTATTTGTTTTGTGTTCTGTACCTTCTCACGGAAGAGCTGACCTCTGACCGTCCAACCTCTCTTCGGCTGGCTGGGCTCCTGGAACTACCAACCGGCCGCACCTCCCCGCATTCCCGCTGACATTTACACCAGGTTGCTCCAGGGGCCCTTCACCCCAGAGCTCCACTCTTTTGGGGATTGGTACTCCCTAGGAAGGGCAAGAGGTGGGGTGATTGCCGGAAGGGATCTCTCTTGGGAACTGAGGGTTTCGGACCACCCTACAACTCCTACTTCCCCTTGGCCTTCCCGGTGTATGGTTGATCACCCTAGCTCCGGCCCCCAGCCACGGATCACGCCGCTTTTTGGACTACTCCTCTGGGATCACCCCGGAATAGCCACCTCTTTACCACTGGGACTCTATAAGACAATGAACACTATTGGGGGTGCCAGCCTGCCTGAAGGGGCGGGAATGGTGGGAGATCTGGGGGTCTGATAAGACTCCTTATCAAGATGAGTTGGTGTATAAAAGTAGTGTGTTTCCACAATAAAGTTGTTCTTTGTTTCACCCGAATACTGGTTCTGTCTGGTTATTTGGGTGGGCTCCACTATAATCACTTTGCTCCGCTACATAGCGGCATGTTCCAGGTATAGGAAGGACACTTCTGGCGGAGCTACCCAGTCAGGGAAGCCGGTGTCCGTCACATTATTAATGCTAAGAATATGGCTCTAGCTGTCTTTACCAGAAGAGTATTGTGGCTGAAATCTTGGTCAGACCAGGCTTTTGAATCTTTCTTTCCAGGGTAAGATATTGTCTGGCCCTGGTCTAGATGCTTTTATTTCTACCTTAACTGGACGTAAGGTTTTTCTCCCTCAGGACAAGAAATCCAAGGGGAAAGGAAGGGTTCTGTGATATATTTTCCTCTGCCCCTTTAACTCTCATATTCTCTCTGGCCCTTTAATCCTTTTCCTCCTTACTTTTGCACCTTGCTAAGTTGTTCGAGTGGTAACTATATATTGGCTAGATTACGAGTTTTGCGGTACAGCTATACCGCTGAAAAATTGGCCATTGCACGTGGAACGCATATTACGAGTTGCGGCGGTATAGCTATACCGCAAGCATTTTAGCCTGTAACGCAACGTCCATTCCGCACTCAAAAAAATTACGTTTGAGTGCAGGATTTTCATAGCGCCTGTATTACAGCTTGTGCGGTCCGGCTAAAATGCTTGCGTTACAGCCTATACCGAGACGATTCATACCTCCATCTGACAGCAGTTATTATGGATTTTGTGTAACAAAAATGTTTCACAAAACTCATAACTAAACTGTTACAAAGTACACCCATAAACTACCTATTAACCCCTAAACCGCTGGCCTCCCACATCGCAAACACTATATTAAAATTATTAACCCCTAATCTGCTGCCCACCCACATTGCGACTATTAAATAAACCTATTAACCCCTAATCCGCCGCCCCTGACATCGCCAACACTATATAAACCTATTAACCCCTAAACTGCCGCTCCCCGACATCGCTGACACTAATAAAAGTTATTAACCCCTAATCTGCCGCTCCCCGACATCGCCAACAACTAAATAAACATATAACACCGTAAACCGCCGGCTCCCCACATCGCCAACACTATAATAAAGTATTAACCCCTAAACCTCCAGCCCCCCACATCGTAATTACTAAACTAAACCTATTAATCCCTAAACCGCCACCCCCCCACATCGCAAAACACTGAATTAAACTATTAACCCCCAAACTTAACACCCCCCTAACTTTAAATTAAAATTACAATATAAAAAAAACTTATCAGTGAAATAAAAAAAAAAAAAATTTAAACTATAAATTAACCTAACAACTATTCTAATAAAATAAAAAAAAACTACCAATTAAAAAACGAAATTAAAAATTTAAAAACCTAACACTACGAAAATATTTAAAAAAATCTAAAATTACAAGAAATAATAGAGACTAAATTACGAAAAAATAAAAAACTCTTAAGATTACAAAAAATAATAAACAAAATTATCAAAAACAATTACACCTAATCTAATAGCCCTATAAAAAAAAAAAAACTAAAAAAAAACCCACCCATGGCGTACCTTGCATTCCTATTGGCTGATTTGATTCTTCAAATTCAAATCAGCCAATAGAATGAGAGCTACTGAAATACTATTGGCTGATTTGAACAGCACAATTCAAATTCAATTCAAATCAGACAATAGGATTTCAGTAGCTCTCATCCTTTTGGCTGATTTGAACAACCAATAGGATTTTAGAAGCTCTCATCCTATTGGCTGATTTGAATTTGAAGAATCAAATCAGCCAATAGGAATGCAAGGTACGCCATTTTGAAATGGGTACCTTGCATTCAACCTCAATGTATGGCGGTGACCGTATGAAGAGGACGCTCCGCGCAGGATGTCATCGCCCTTCAGGATAGCTCCACTACGCCTTGCCGGGATGAAGATAGAAGATGTCTGCGAGATGGATGAAGGTGTCGCCGCCTGGATGAAGATTTCTTACTGCCTGGATGAAGATGGATGTCCGAACTTCAGGAACCATGAGTAGATTTTCTGGGGTTAGTGTATTATTTTGGCTGTTTTTTTTTTTTTTTAGATTAGGGCTTTGGACACTTGTAAAATAACTAAATGCCCTTTTAAAGGCAGTAAAAGAGCTGAATGCCCAGTAAAAGAGCTGAATGCCCTATTTTGGGGGGTTGGTTGGGTCGGGGGTTTACTTTTAGGGGGGGGACTTAGTAATTTTTTAAACTTAAAAGAGCTGTTTAACTTTTAAGGGCTATTGGTAGTTTATTGTAGGTTAGGGGGTGTTTTTATTTTGGAGGGGCTTTTTTATTTTTTAGGGCTATTAGATTAGGAGTAATTGTTTTTATTTTTGATAATTTTGTTTATTATTTTTTGTAATCTTAGAGTTTTTGATTTTTGGTAATTTAAGATTTTTTTTAAATTTTTCGTAGTGTTAGTTTTTTTTAAAATTTGTAATTTAAGATTTTTTTTAAAAATTCGTAGTGTAAGGTTTTTTTAAATTTGTAATTTAGATTTTTTAATTGCTAATTGTTTTTTTTATTTTATTAGCATAGTTATTAGGATAATTTATGTTTTAGTTTTTTTATTTCACAGGTAAGTTTTTATTTATTTTAAGATAGTTATATTGTAATTTTAATTTAAAGTTAGGTGGGTGTTAGGTTTAGGGGTTAATAGTTTCATTTAGTGTTTTACGATCTGGGGGGCTGGCAGTTTAGGAGTTAATAGGTTCAGTTTAGTAGTTACAATGTGGGGGGCTGGAGGTTTAGGGGTTAATAGCTTTAGTTTATTAGTTGCGATTTGGGGGGCTGGAGGTTTAGGGGTTAAAACTTTATTATAGTGTTTTGCAATGTAGGGGGCGGCGTTTTAGTGGTTAATAGGTTTATTTAGGTGTCGACGATGTCGGGGCGGCGGATTAGGGGTTAATAACTTATTAGTGTTGGCGATGTCGGGAAGCGGCGGAATAGGGGTTAATAATTATATTTAGTGTTAGGGAGAGGCGGATTAGGGATGTTTAGACTAGGGGTTTATGTTAGGGTGTTAGGTTTAAACGTAACTTTCTTTTCCCCATAGACATCAATGGGGTTGCGTTACGGTGATCTCCATTCCTCAATCGCAGGTGTTAGTTCTCTTTTCTAACACTCTCTCCCCATTGATGTCTATGGGGAAAGCGTGCACGAACATGTAAACTCAGCCCTTAGCTTTTGTGCGGTATGCACCATACCGCACAGCACAAGGAGACTTTTCAGTAACTCGTAATGGCAGCACTATGGAGAGTGCAATAATGCCAAAAATGTTGGCGTTATTGTCGCACCCTGTTTAGCGCAAAACTTGTAATCTAGGTGTATATGTGCAATTCTCTATCGACAAATCTCCTGACTGTAACTAAACCTTTTGTTTAAACTTTATTACTGCTGTATATACTTCGCAACCTCAGATTGGCTCTGCAGCTACTTCAATCAGTATCCACCTGTTACTCTGCAACACTATGTATATTCAATCCTGCAATCTCTCATCTCTCCACTTGGGGCATTATACTTACACAGCTTATTCATAGTACAATCTACTTTTGGGAATATATTCAATACTGTCCTAGGCATTAAAATCTTATTTGTTTCTGCTAATATGCCAATAGTTGTATAGTAATACAGCGGTTATTATATTTGGAGGTTTTTCCAATTATAAATTCCTCTTTCAGATCTCTGCTAACAATTTCCATTTATGCATTGTTTACTTCAAATATATAAATATATCTTAGCAGTTTAGTTTTACAAATCCAATTTAAAATAATTTACGTTCCTTTCATTAGTCTACAAACCAAAAATCCAGTTCTTCACAAAAGAATTAATCTTCCAGAACTTCCTGGAAGTCCTCTTCCATTTGGAACAAGTTTAAGTAGTGGATAAACCCTCCACGGCTACTATGTCAGAATGAAGGTGTGGCCCCCGATCCGGATCTTCTTCTGGTAGGGGTCAGATTATATATTTTCAGAAGGTCTGGGCTTGATCTGTTCAAGATCACTTGGTATTGAATACTGTTTCCCAGGGATACAGAATAGGATACAGGCCAAGGCCTCCCAGAGAAAGGTGTCTTCTGTTCAATATTCCAAAGAATCAGAACATTTCTCCCACTTTTATCCTAGATTTGAAGGATACTTACCTTTATATACCAATTCACAAAGCAAAGAGCCTTTTCAATTTCTCAGATTTGCTTATCTGGACAAACATTTTCAGTTTGTAGCTCTACCACTTGGTCTGGCTACTGCTCCCAGAATTTTCGCAAATGTTATCTGTAATCAGAGCTCAGGGCATATTGGTGGCTCCATCTTTACTTTTAACAATTTATCGTACCAACAATCTTTTGTTGTTTCTTCAACATCATAGTTGGAGAATCAATGTTCCAAAGAGCTCTCGGTCTCCACAGACCAGGGTTTCTCTTCTGGGAGTGATCATAGACTCAATTTCAATGAGACTTTCCTTAATAAATCAGGAAATTATAGTTACAGTCAACTTGTGTGAAGCTTTAGTCATCTCTCAATCCTATGGTAACTCTTTGTATGGAAGTGCTAGGTCTGATGATTGCTGCATCAGATGCCATTCCATTTGTGGACCTCTTCAACTATGCATGTTGAGTCAATGGTGCAAGAATTACAATCAGCTTTCTCAAAGGATTCTATTGAATCCTATAACAAGTTTTTTTTTTGTTTTGTGGTGGATAAATTACCAATCTATTTCTTTGGGGGCTTCCTTTCTTCATCCATACTGGACAATAATAATTACAGGCGCAGGTCTACTCAGGTTTGGGCGCAGTATGGGGGTCCTGGAGAGCACAGGGAGTTTGGTTACCTCGGAAGGCCAGGTTACCAATAAATGTGTTAGAGCTCTGTGAAATCTTTAAGGCTCTCCAGAGATGGCCCCTCTTGAAGGAAGAGTCTCATGGTCACTTCATTCAGATGTCTTCCAGGCAGCAGAGTCTGAAAATTAGGTGCCTACCTTTTCCAAAACATTTTTATTCTGCCCTCATTACTTGTGGACTTCACAGCTTGGGTTTTAGTTTCCCATAAGTAATGAATGTATGGACTTACGAAAGAAAACATAATCTATGCTTACCTAGTAAATTAATTTATTTTGACGTGGCGAGAGTCCACAAAACATGCCTTATTTATTTTTATTGTGATTTTATTCTGGCCACAGTTCTAGTTTTGCACCTCATTTCCTTGTTCTGTCCTTTTCTACATTTCTAATTCTCCTGGCTTGGCTTTATGTAAGACTGGCTTATCAATGAGGTGGGAGGTATAGAATACTCTTTTTGGTATCTTTGCCTCCTCCTAGTGACCAGCTGTTGAATCCCAGAGGTAATGAACTTGTGGTCTCTCACCACTTTGAAAGAAATTAATTTATCAGGTAAGCGTTCATTTTTTTTTCTTTTAAATCTAGTTTTCCACCTGTACTTTGCACTAAATATGTAGAATAGGTGCTATATTGTAAATTACATAGCTGGCGCCTCTGAGGATTGTGGTTGATACGGTAATGAATGGGGTTGCCTATCACCCTACATCCGTCTTCAAGATACACAACTTCCTGTACCTCCTTGGCTTTTTTACTGCATAAGCACTGACAGGACATATATAATGCTTAAATATCCAGTTACAGTTACTAACAATGTGTGAGGTTAACTACTATTTCTCTAGTTTTATCATCATTTTACACGTTCAACCAGGTTTCTTAACAAATAGACAAAATAATCATTTATCATTTATTTTATCTTACTGTATATGAAAGTCTAACCTCACTTAGGGCCCAATTCACAAACACTTGCTGGCATGGAGAAAAATCATCAGTTTACTTTACTAAGCCCTAAGTTCTAGTGCAATTGTCTCTCCTTAACATAAATAATATCAATACACTCACCTTGATAAGATACACAGTTCTCAAGAAATATTTGGAGGCATTGTATAGACTCTTAATTCAGCACACACTAGGTCATATATAGTCACTATCTATAACATATATTATTAAGTAGGACCTTTATGATTAGAATGGGAAGATGTGAAAGCTCTACCTGTTTAACACACTGTGAGCAGTGATATAACTCATAAGATTTCTCCCATCTTTCCCTATTCAAGATGAGGAGGATGTTTGGATGCTACTGATGGTTTTCATCTTTTATGCTTGACCCTGTAAGATCTATAAAATAACTTTTTGACCTGGTTTATATTAGCCATTTTTAACAACCTTATTTATCTCAATATACCCTTCTACATATAGCCATAGGTTCTTACCTTTAGCTAATTGTGCTTTCCTTATTTACTTACTAATTGGTCTGTGTTTTACAGAACAATGCGCTTCTGCAAGACTGTGAGATGTTGGGGGCAGACACTGAAGAACTGTTTGAACTTAGAACATCATTAAACAGGTTAGTCAGACTATACATTCAAAGCACACTTGTCTTTTACCAATATGCATTTATTATCAGAAATGCCAGCTTGTCTTACATGTTCATTGTACTCAGACAAGCAGCTGAGTCACCTGAGATCAGGGGGTGGCACTGCACAAAAGACCAGGCATAAAGGGTTAGGGGAAAAATGAAAGTTGCACTATACAACATAAATTAATTTAAAAATTACATATACACTCATATATACACTATCTAATAAAAATTATACATATAAATATATAAATATTATTTAAAAAAATTATAATGGTTCAAAGGTATATGGTATATGACAAAGTGTTTGACTGCAGAGGGCTATAATGTATATATACATACATGTCTAAATATGTGTATGTCTGTATATGTATATATATATATATATATATATATATATATATATATATATATATGTGTGTGTGTACATGTGTATTTATGTATTGATATGTATTTATGTATTTATAAAATATTTTACCAGGAAGGATACATTGAGATTTCTCTCGTTTTCAAGTATGTCCTGGGTTGATACAATAGGGTACAATAAAATAAAAAAACAATATTAATACATAATATATGCAAAATTTAACATAGAACAGGTAGGAAATATATAATCAACAATGACAGGTGCATTCTGTTTTGAGATATGTATAGAGGGATCTCTTAAAGGATTTTAGGCTCGGGGAAGGTTTTAAAGTGTGCGGGAGGTTGTTCCATAATTGTGGTGCTCTGTAGGAAAAGGAGGACCGAGCTGCTTTCTTTTTGTATGGAGGCAGACTAAATAATGTGCTGGTACTGGATTGGAGGTTATGGGAGGTGGGAACAGCCGGGGAGAGCATTCTGCTCAGGTAGGGTGGGAGCTTCCCAGAAAAGCTCTTAAACACAAGGCTGGAAAGATGGAGAGTGCGTCTGTATTTCAGCGACAGCCAGTTTAGTTCTTTTAGCATGTCACAATGGCGGGTCCTGTAGTTACATTGTAGCACAAAGCGGCAGAACGAGTTATACAGTGTATTAAGTTTATTAAGGTGAGTTTGCGGTGCAGGTGCATATACTACATCTCCATAATCCATGATTGCCATCAGCATTTGCTGTACAATCTTTTCCTTTACTGTAGGGCTGAGGCAAGATTTGTTTCTGTACAGGGCACCTAGTTTTGGATAGAGTTTAGATGTGTCTATGTGGAGGCCAAAATGTAGATTGGGGTCTAACAACATACCCAAGTATTTGAAAGAGTTGACTGCTGTCAGTGTGCAATTTGATTTTGTTTTGATGCGTAGATGCAAATTTTGTAGTTTGTGTAATTTTGCTCCCGTTCCAAAGATCATTGTGACAGTTTTGTCAGTGTTTAGGAAGAGTTTGTTTTTAGAGATCCACTTTTCTACCTCTGTGAACTGGTCTTGGAGCACTGCCTCAAGCTGCGGCAGATCGGATTTGTTTGCATAGATTACTGTGTCATCTGAGTATATGTGTAAAGTTGAGGATTTGCAGACATTTGGCAGATCATTTATGAATAATGTGAATAGTAGGGGGCCGAGAATGGAACCTTGGGGAACACCACATGGGACTGGGAGAGGGATGGAGTTGCTGTCAGAAATGGAGACATACTGTGATCGATCCGATACATATGATCGAAACCAGGTTTGCGGACGATCACCAATACCTGAGTTTTTTAGTTTGAGCAGTAGTATGTCGTGGTCTACTGTATCAAAGGCCTTTGCAAAATCAAAGAAAATTGCTCCAGTTAGGTCTCCTTGTTCCATGCCAGTTTGGATGTTGTTGCAAACTTTTAGGAGGGCAGTTGTAGTGGAGTGATTCAGGCAAAAACCTGATTGAACAGGGGTCAGATAGTTAGATTGTTGGTAATACTCACATAGTTGTATATGGATGATTTTTGACAATACTGGGAGCAATGATATTGGGCAATAGTTAGTAACCAAGGTTAACTCAACACATTTATGGATAGGCACTACTTTTGCAGTCTTCCAAAGTTTGGGTATGTAACCAGACACTAAGGATTCGTTAATTAGGGTTGTGACAGGTTTAGCAATTGCCGGCGCACTGAGCTTCAACAGCATTGCTGGGATTTGATCAGGTCCAGACTGTTTTTTCATTTTTAGATTATTAAGGTGTTTCTTAACGACATTGATGGGTACAGGTCTAAAATTGAACTTCTCTATATACTGTACATGTATACATACATATTGGAGCCCTTTCCACTCAAATACCTTTAAACATTAAGGGCTATATTACAAGTGGAGCGCTAATTTATCGCACTCACGCAAATTGTCAAATTTGCACGTTTGCAGGCGCGATAAATAACCAGGCGCTGGTTCACCATTGATTCCCGACTGTTTACTGAGATATGGTCCAAAACCCTTTCAGACATTCATCTGGAGATTTGCAATCCTAATTTTGATTAAGAAGATTGCGCTGAAATGTTACATACACCATTTCAGCGCAATCTTCTTAATCAAAATTAGGATTGTAAATCTCCAGATGAATGTCTAAAAGGGTTTTGGACCATATCTCAGTGGACAGTCGGGAATCCATGGTGAACCTGCGTCTTCTTTTGTAAAACCTATCGATTCAACAGGCTTCAGGAGAGACTGTGGGAAGGCAGCGGTTCTGACATCAAAGTAGAGTAACAATCCATATTGTATATATTTATTTGTTTGCAATAAATAACCAGCCATTAGAAGTGGCTGGTTATTGCTAACTCAAGCTCGCGGTAGCAATTAATGCTAAGAAAATTAACCAGAGATTCGATCTCTAAAAGTGCCGCAAATGCCCTCTAAATAGAGGGTATTATAGTTTTTTATTTTAAAAAATGTTGTAGCTTTTTTTAAAAATAAAAAATAACTGCGCTAGGCAGTTTTTGGGTTTTAAAGTTGGAGGAAGTGGAGTAATAGAAAAAAAACAGCACTGAAAAGTGCGGTCTATGGGAACTGTGTGTTCCTAGTAAATATATATGTATATGCTTATACATGTACGTGTATATAAACATATTATCACATAAATTATATATGTATATAAGCATATACATATTAATATTTGCTGCCATCACTGTGCTACTTACCCCCTTCTCTGCGTGTGAGAATGAGGCTCCTATGCTTTCCCGAAATCAATATTTAGCACTCCACTTGTAATCTGGCCCTAAATATTTATTTAATAATGTGTTTTAGTGTGTATGTACTGTAAATAATTTCAAATTGTAAAATTTTACTTTCAACTTGTAAAATGCTTGCTAACCCACATGCGTTAAAAGTTTACCTCTGGCCGTGTTTGCGCACGAGCAAAAGCGCTAAATTGTGCATCACATATAATCTTGCCCTAGATGTTGTGGGGTTTTAAAACGATTTAAATGAGTTGAGTTTGAAAACCTCAGGAAAATCCATTTGGTTCACTTTTTATGGAAATTCTGATAGATTAGTTTCTTATTATTGCTATGGACAGATAAATTACAACTTCTACCATGAGTTACATTTTTCTAAACACAGGGAAAATTGGTAAATCATGACATCAATGTGAATACTACAAACCCAAATATATGCCATTTTGAGAAAATGAATTTATGGAAATATGGGAGTTTAAAGTGCATTAGCCCATACATACAATTAGTGGAACAAAAAAAAAACTAAATTTTTCTTTGGTAAGCCATGGGAGTCTGCAGAAATTTTTCAGAGAGAGGGCAAAAAAGTGAAGTGTGCGCAGACATATACTATATATGTGTATATACAGTATGTATGTATGTGTGTGTGTGGCCAGAAGTCTTCATATCCCAGCGTCAAGTGGAATGATAGGAAATATCCCAGAGCAGAGAGAGTTTGTAAAATGAGGTAAGCAGTACTCACAGTAGGCAGGGTAGTCCTTGGCGGCAACAGGAAGACAATCCAGCAGTATAGCAGTTCAGGGGTAAACCAATAGAAGAACCAGGAACAGGCAGGAGTCAGCAACAAAAGGAAATCCAGCAGTATAACAGTTCAGGGGTAAACCAATAGAAGGACCATACAGGCAGAGTTCAGTAACGGTATAGCAATCCAACAGTTCAGCGGTTAAGAAGACAGAGTGGTCAGACTGGCAGAGTTTAGCAACAGTATAGCAATCCAGCAGTTCAGAGGTTAAGCAGGCAGAGTGGTCAGACAAGCAGAGTTCAGCAACAGTATAGCAATCCAGCAGTTCAGGGGTTAAGCAGGCAGAGTGTTCAGACAAGCAGAGTTCAGCAACAATATAACTGTCATGAGATGCAGGACATATGCAGGACACAGCAATGATGGTACAACTCTATTTTATTACAGAGCATAGCAATACACATCCAGACAGGTTGATTGTACTAAACTAACTGCGACACAGACACCGGACCTAAGCCCCGCCCACATGCTAGTGACATCACATCCTGCTCTCATCACATCTTCCCCTTTTTCAAAGGCAAAGCATACATTCGCATATATTAAATACCAAGGTACACCAACAGGGTATACAACAACATTTTGTTTTTGAACATTATAAAAACAGATAGATTAGAAAACATGAACAAATAAATTACATCCTGACTTGGACATCGGGGTAGACTACCCTAGTCCACAGTGACCATGGGATTATTCTGCCCATACTTCCGGTCACTGTTCTAGCTAAAGTCAGTCCCTGTATCGGGCCGGAAGTTTCACCACTCTTCCGCTTGATGTAACTTTGCATGAACTGTCCTCTGATACAGAAGATGGTGAACAAGAGTCTGCTGGAGGCAAAGATATATCCCCGCTATGATCTTGCTGAGGGGAAGGCACCTCTCTTAGAACAGGGGATCCCACCGGCGGTGGTACTGAGGTATCCGGTTCCAGACTCTCAGGTACAGGCTGAAGATGTCTTCGGTTACGGCGTGTAACCGTCCCTCCCTCTGTAAGGACTGTGTAAGACCTTGGTTCTGGAGAGCGGCCCACTACCGTAGCAGGCGTCTTCCATTTCTTCTCATCATCCAGTTTAATTCTGACACTTTGGCCCGCTTTCAGTTCCTGTAAAGGCCTGACAGAATGTCTCCTGTCGTAGAAGAAACGATAACCCTTTTTGGCCTCTTCATCCCTCCTAAGGACTTCGTCCCGAGGAACAGGGCCAGGCGGCTTGAAGACACCCACTGAGGGTAAAGTGGTGCGAATCTGGCGTCCTAGCATCAGCTGTGCCGGGCTAAACCCGGTGGCTTGAATGGGCGTCGCCCTGTATGACAAGAGGGCTAGGTACGGTTCAGATTGCTTTAGAATGAATTTTGTTGTTTGAACTGCCCTTTCAGCCATTCCGTTGGCCTGCGGATAATGTGGACTTGACGTGGAATGTACAAAATCATATTCCCTGCTGAAAGCACTGAACTCTGTAGAAGCGAACTGCATGCCATTATCACTCACCAGCTCCATTGGAATGCCCCAGCGGGCGAACAAGCTCTTCAGGCGAATGATAACGGCCTGACTTGTGATATCATTCAGGGGTGCTATTTCCAAATACCTGGAATAGTAGTCGATAACAACAAGAAACTTTTTCCCGTGCAGTTCGCACAAATCAGCAGCTATTTTCTGCCACGGCCCCGCAGGCAGCGGAGTAGACATTAAGGGCTCCCTTCTCTGAGTAGGCCGGCGTTCCCGGCAAAAGGCACATTTAGACACGTGATTTGCAATGTCGGAGCTGATCCCAGGCCACCACACAGCTGTAGCTGCTCTTTCTCTGCACTTTGTAATGCCTAAGTGGCCATCGTGAATCCTGTTTAACATCTCCTTCCTCATGCTGACAGGAATTACAATACGGTCTTGGAACAGCACCAACCCCTCCAGCTCCGTGAGCTGCGACCTCTCTGGCTGGTAAGCATTTAAAGACATCCAGGCTGCCCGGCTCTCGGGCCAGCCATCTCTTATGTACCTTATAACTTCTTGCAGATCTGTGTCCAAATATGTCTCTTTCTTTATCTCTTCCAGTTTCCTTGAAGAAATGGACTTAGAGGCCAGAACTGAATCAACATACACTTTTACATCCGACTCTGTGGAGGATTCTTCAGCAGCAGCCAGCGGGAGCCTGGACAGTGTATCTGCCACAACCAGCTGCTTCCCCGGCACATGCACTGCCTGAACATTGAACCTGAGCAGTCTCATTAAAAGTCTCTGGCATCTCAAGGGTGTTTTGTCGATGTCATAAGAATTGATAAGAGGGACTAGCGGTTTGTGGTCAGTTTCCAGACTAAATTTCTCCAAACCCACTAGATAACGCTGAAAGCGCTCACAAGCCCAAACTGCAGCCAGGCACTCTTTCTCAATTTGAGCGTATTTTGACTCCGCAGCCGTCAGTGTGCGGGAACAGTAGGCGATGGGCTGTAGTTTGTTGTCATTCAGCTGCAGGAGTGCAGCCCCCAACCCATAACTGCTTGCATCAGCACTAACCACAGTCTTTTTTGAAGGGTCGTAGAACCCCAGCACTGGGGCAGACCCCAGCAGGGACTTAGCATGCAGGAACGCTTTTTCTTGTGAGGGTCCCCAGACCCAGGCAACATCTTTCTTAAGCAACTCTGTGATAGGGTGCAAAACTGTAGATAAATCTGGAAGAAACTTGCCCACGTAATTTACAAGGCCCAATATCTGTCTCAGCTCATGTACATCAGAAGGGCTTTTCATCTGTTCGATAGCCTGAATTTTCTCGGGGTCCGGCTTGATGCCATCCCCGTTGATGATATGCCCAAAGTAGCATAATTCAGTTTTCCTAAAATGACATTTTTCTTTATTCAGCTTCAGCCCAGACTCTTTGATAGCCTGCAGCACACAACTCAAACGCTGATCATGCTCCTCCACTGTAGACCCATACACTAGAATGTCGTCCATGACGACTGCTGTGCCCACGTGGCCACTCAGGAGAGAACTCATTTCCCTTTGAAAGATCTCAGGAGCGGAGGATATCCCAAAGGGAAGTCTGCAGAAGCAGAACCGACCTACCGGAGTGATAAAGGTAGTCAGTTTGCGGCACTTTGGATCCAGGGGGATCTGCCAAAAGCCGCTAGAAGCGTCTAATGTGGAAAAGAACTTCGCCCCAGCCAACTTCGGGGCTATATCTTCCAACGTCGGCAGCACAAATCTCTCCCTCTTCACTGCCTCATTCAACCTTTTCAGGTCCACACAGATGCGCACCTTCCCATTTTTCTTTGCAACTGGAACAATGGGGGCACACCAATCAGTTGCTTCAACAACCTCTTCAATAACCCCCATAGACTTCATGCGCATGAGCTCTTTCTCCACTTGAGGCATGAGCGGGAACGGAATTCTACGAGGAGTAGAAATACTGTATGGGACTGCATCACTTTTAAGTGCTATACGGACAGGTTTGCAGTTCAGTAGGCCCAACTCGCCAAACATATCTTCAGAGACCTCATTCACTCTGGCCACGAGGCCCAAATCACAGGCTGCTTTTCTGCTCAATAAACTGTTAACACACTGACCTCGGATCACATGCACCCACATGGTGAACTTTTTTTGTTTGTACTCACAGCTGGCGAGAAATTTCCCCACACAATCAATGCGGCCACCAGGACTATGGACGTTTGTCGTAACCTTCGCCAGCTGGGGCTGTCGAGGCAGTTTCATAAATTCAGCAAAAGACATTACAGTGATATCAGCTCCTGTGTCAATCTTAAAATCAACATTGGCTCCCATTACAGTAAAAGTAACTTTCCAATCTTCCTCTGAGCTTGTCCGTTCCACAACAGACCCCACAAAAGACACTTCCTGACCCTCCTGGTCACTGTCCACCTGCATCTCCTTAATGTATTCAGTTTTACACACCACTTCAAAATGGCCTATTCTGTTACATTTTCTGCATCTTTTATCTCTGGCCGGGCATATGGCACTCTGATCATGCGCCCGGTAGCACCGTGTGCATCGGCCATGTTGCGCCCATCCACTTCTAGGCCTTTCCAGTACTTTTGATCTACCGCTCACACTGTGCCTTTCACTAGTAATTTTTCTAGACTGTTGCACTTCATCCACAATACTCTCAGACCTCAGATCAGCACTTTGCTTTTTCACCAGTTCACTCTGGCGGGCCATCCTAATAGCCCCTTCTAACGTTAAATCAGGCTCTAACTGCAGCTTCAGGGAGACTTCAGCATCTGCAATTCCAATAACTATTCTGTCTCTGATTTGCTCTTCTTTAGCAACACCAAACTCACAGAATTCAGCTAATTCATACAGGCTGCGCACAAATGACTCCACAGATTCTCCCACACGCTGATTACGTTTGTGAAAACAAGCTCTCTCATGAATCACATTTCTTTTGGGCACAAAGTGGGCACTGAGTTTATCCATAACTATATCAAAGTTAACTTCTTCCCCTTCTTGAAAAGTAAAAGCATTGAACACTGGCTCTACATCTTTCCCCATGGAGTATAAAAGAGAATTAACTTGTACTTCACCACTCTCCTTGTTCAGTTTGGATGCAATCCTGAAGCGCTGAAACCGCTGACGCCATGTGGGCCAAGCTGCAGGCTGAGAAAAGTCAAAAGGCTCAGGTGGGGTAAACTTTGACATTGCAATCGATCAGGAACAGAAGCGCAGTCCAGAACTTCTGACACCATGTCATGAGATGCAGGACATATGCAGGACACAGCAATGATGGTACAACTCTATTTTATTACAGAGCATAGCAATACACATCCAGACAGGTTGATTGTACTAAACTAACTGCGACACAGACACCGGACCTAAGCCCCGCCCACATGCTAGTGACATCACATCCTGCTCTCATCACAATAACAGTCCAGCATAAAGCAATACAACACCCAGGAGCACACTAAGAAACTCCTATACTTGGGCAGTGAAGATAGTAGGTGACAGACTTACATAGGCGCAGTATTTGCACCACAGGAGATCTGGACCGGCTTCAAAAGGGGAGAGACGTGCAGTGATAACGTCATCGCCGCATGCTCACAGGAACCGCTGCATCCCTGGCAACAGCCAGTGCAACAACTGCTGCGTCCCTGGCAACAACCAGAGCGGCACGGTGTGACATAGCCCCCCCCCCTTCAAGGGTTCCCTCTGGGAACAATAGTCGGTTTAACAAGATGAGTAGCATGGAATCTGGAGACCAAAGATGGAGCATGTACATCACGGGCAGGAACCCAGGAACAATCTGCCACACAGTAACCCTTCTAATGCACAAGGAACTGTAGTTGCCTCAGCCTGTATCTGGAGTCCAGGATCTTAGCAACCTCATACTCAGGGTCACCATGGATCAGGAACGGAGGAGGAGGAGGTCAAAGCTGAGTATATCTGTTCCTGATGTAGGGCTTGAGTAGTGAGATGTGGAAGACTGGGTGTATGCACAGGTTTCTGAGCAAGGCCACTCTGTAGGCAACAGGAGACCGTCTTTTAAGGACCTTGTAAGGGCCAATAAACCTAGGCCCTAATTTGTGACTGGGTTGACGTAGAGACCCAAACACGTTCACCATAGAGCTTCTCTTCGTGCCTGTTCGGTAGATGATCAGCAAACCTCTTGTATCTGGAGACAGCTGAACGTAACTGAGAGCGAATACGTTGCCAATGAGTAGTGAGGTTAGTAATGTGTTGGTCTGCAGCAGGAACCCCTGTGGACTGAGCAAAAAGAGGAAAGACACGAGGTTGGTAACCTGCTGCTGCTTGAAATGGAGAACATCGTAGAGAAGAGTGCCAATGAGTGTTCTTTGCCAGCTCAGCCAGGGGTAACAATTCAGACCAGTTAGTATGGAGAGTATTAACAAAAGTTCTGAGATAGGCTTCGAGATCTTGATTCACTCTCTCAGTCAACCCATTAGTCTGAGGATGGTAGCCAGAAGACAAGGAAACAGTGGTTCCAATCAATTTGCAAAAGACTTTCCAAAAAGTAGAGATGAATTGTGGACTTCTGTCGGAAACAATATTCACAGGAATGCCATGTAGTCATACCACATGTAACAGAAAAAGAGATGATAATTCTTGGGCAGATGGCAGTTTCTTTAAGGGTACAAAATGAGCTAATCTGGAAAATTGATCCACCACAACCCAGATAACCGTATAATGGTAAAAAGGAGGGAGGTCTACAATGAAATCCATTGTTATGTGCGTCCAAAGTTGTTTGGGAATGGACATCGGTTGGAGTAAGCCAGGAGGCAAGGATCGGGGAGTCTTATTGGCAGCACAAGTTGTGCAGGCTTTCACATAGTCCTGAGTGTCAGACTTCATGGTAGGCCACCATACATGTTGGGAAAGAAGCTTAAAAGTTCTTGTCAAACCAGGATGTCCTGAAACTTTACTATCATGAGCCCAGGATAGCGCAGGGGTGCGTAGGTTCAGAGGTACAAAGAAGATATTGGGAGCCAATCAGGGCTTCAGGAGGCTTTCTAGACTGGGCACGTTGCAGTCTCTCTAGAAGGGAGGTGTTAAGTTGAGCAACCACACAGGAGGGGGTATGATGTGTTCAATAGGAGCTTCAGAGGAATTACTAGACTAAGGAAACTGATGGGAAAGGGCATCAGCCTTTTTATTTTTGGTCCCAGGAAGATAAGAGACCACAAAGTTAAAACAGGAAAACAACAAGGCCCATCTGGCCTATCGAGGATTGAGAAGATGAGCAGTCTCTAGGTACGTCAGATTCTTGTGGTTAGTGAGAATTTTAATGGGGTTAGCAGTACCCTCTAGCCAATGACGCCATTCAGTCAAAGCCATCTTAATGACTAAGAGTTCACGAATACCCACATCGTAATTCCTCTCTGCTGGAGTAAAGCGTTTGGAGAAAAAGGCTACAGGGTGCAACTTGGAGGTTGAAGGATCCCTTTGGGTTAAGACTGCTCCAGCTCCAATCTCGGAGGCGTCAACCTCTAAAGTGAACTGCAGGTCAGGATCAGGATGGCGGAGCACAGGAGCAGAACAAAACGCCTTTTTCAGATGAGAGAAGGTATCCATGGCTTCAGGAGGCCAGTTTTTGCAGTCATTGTTCCATTTAGTCAACTCAGTGAGTGGAGCAACTATTTGGGAAAAGTTTTTTATAAACCTGCGGTAATAATTGGAGAACCACAAGAATCTCTGTAGTTGCTTTAATGAAGTGGGTTGAGGCCATTCCAGAACTGTGGTGAGCTTAGAAGGATCCATGACAAAACCTTCCTTTGAGATGACATAGCCAAGGAACTGGATCTGAACTTGATCAAACTCACAATTCTCCAGTTTGGCTACCAGAGAATTGTGTCTGAGGCGAAGAAGTACCTGTCTCACATGTTCATGATGCTCCTCAAGGGTGAAGGAGAAAATAAGGATATCATCCAGGTAGACGATGACAGTGTGATTGAATAGGTCACGGAAGACATCGTTGACAAATGCTTGAAAGACTGCAGGGGCATTACATAGCCCAAAAGGCATTACAAGGTATTCATAATGCCCTAACCTCATGTTAAAGGCCTTTTCCATTCATGCCCTGGGAATATACAAATAAGATTGTACGCCCCACGTAGATCCAATTTATTTAAGTAGCGAGCATTTTAGAGTGAAGTCGATACAGGGTCTGAGCCCAACATCCTTCTTACTGATGAAAAAGAAGCCAGCCCCGGTAGGAGAAGAGGAAGGGTGAATAAAACTTTTAGCTAGGTTCTCTTGAATATAGTCCTCCATGGCCTTGGTTTCAGCTTTGGAGAGTGGATAAGTCCTCCCTTTAGGAAGTGGTGCTCCAGAAAAGAGGTAAATTTTGCAGTCGTAAGGACGGTGGGGTGGCAGCACATCAGCTTCTTTCTTTTCAAACACATCTGTAAAATCTATGTATACTAAGGATGGATTAACCCTGATCCACGGGGAGTGCCATCCAGAGTAGTTATTTTGAGTCATTGTTTTTTCTACAGAAAAGGCAATCCTGCCTGAATCATAAAACGGTGATCAAGAAAATTTCCAGCTGCAGCAGAATCAACGAAGGCTTGAGCGTGAACAGAATTCTGAAGGAAGGTACAGGTAACAGGTTCCAGGATCCGAGAGAAGTGAGGGGATTTAGTAGAGACCACGCTTAGAGGTACCCCAGTTTTACCCTCTAAGCATTGGCTTTTCCCGGCAGAATATCACAGTTCTTTAGTTGGTGTGAGTTAGAACCACATTCTCAATCTCCTTCTTCTCTGTCTTTCAGATTATGTGGGCTTGAGGGAGGAGAGATCCATGGGTTCCTCTACAGAGGTAACTGGAGGTGCTGATGGGCAAGAGGATAGTCTAGAGACCAGACGAGTAGGAGGAAGACAGGGAAGGGTTCTACAAGTTCTGTCTCTCTCAGCTTGTCTCTCCTGAAAGCGAGAATCTAGACTGATACAAAGTGTTATGAATTCATCAAGGGAAGAAGGAACATCACAATAAGTAAGCTCGTCCTTAATGCACTCATGCAAACCTCTCCTAAAGACCGCCTTGAAAGCCCTGCCATCCCGACTGGTCTCAAGTGCCAAGGTGCGAAACTCAATGGCGTATTGTGCCACAGATCTATTGCTCTGGCAGAGATCCAAGAGAGAGTAATCTGCAGCAGAAGCGTGGCCGGAGGTCCCAAACACACATAAAGCAGAAATGAAGGCATCAGCATCGTTCAGGAGTTGAGCGCTCTGTTCCAAAAAGGGAGAGACCCAGGCTAGGGCCTTGTCTTTCAACAAAATTTTTTTAAAAGTGACCTTTGACTGATGAGACTGGAAGGTGTGAGGAGCATTGTGAAAGTGCAGTCTGTACTGGTTGAGAAAACCCCTACAGTCGGTAGTGCCATCATACTTGTCAGGTAATGGTGTTCGGGGTATACTTCCAGAAGCAGGGGAAGAAGCTGCAGCACTAGCAGCAGGGACCGGCTGTTTAGTAACAGGAGCAGCGTTCTTCTCTGCAACCAGTGAGGAAAGCATAGCGGTTATAGCCTCTAGTTTAGAATCCAAATTCTGCAAGTGCATGATATGGGTTCCCAGCATCTGTCCCTGAAGAGAGACTGCTCTTGCTACCTCATTTGGGTCCATGGCCCAAGTTTAATGTAATGCTCATGGAATATTCCTCTATCAGACCAAACTTGGCCAGTAGTCTTCTTATCCCGGAGTCAAGTGGAATGATAGGAAATTTTCCAGAGCAGAGAGAGTTTGTAAAATGAGGTAAGCAGTACTCACAGTAGGCAGGGTAGTCCTTGGCGACAACAGGAAGACAATCCAGCAGTTCAGGGGTGAACCAATAGAAGGACCAGTAACATGCAGGAGTCAGCAACAAAAGGAAATCCAGCAGTATAACAGTTCAGGGGTAAACCAATAGAAGGACCAGACAGACAGAGTTCAGTAACGGTATAGCAATCCAACAGTTCAGGGGTTAAGCAGACAGAGTGGTCAGAAAGGCAGCGTTCAGCAACAGTATAGCAATCCAGCAGTTCGGGGGTTAAGCAGGCAGAGTGGTCAGACAAGCAGAGCTCAGCAACAATATAACAGTCCAGCATAAAGCAATACAACACCCAGGTGCACACTAAGCAACAACTATACTTGGGCAGTGAAGATAGTAGGTGACAGACTTACATAGGCGCAGTATTTGCGCCACAGGAGATCCGGACCGGCTTCAGAAGGGGAGAGACGTGCAGTGATGACGTCATCTCCGCACACTCACAGGAACCGCTGCATCCATGGCAACAGCCAGAGCAACAACCGCTGCATCCCTGGCAACAGCCAGAGCGGTGCGACGTGACAATATATATATATATAATTATAGCCTACTAGCCATTGGCGAGTGAAAATTTAACAGTGGCGAGTGTAAGTTAGTGAGTGAATGTCTACAAATATTATCTACAGGGATATTATATATCTATGAAAGGGCAAAGGCTATAGGGACCCCATTAGTGCTTAGATTGTTACTTCTGAGAGGGTAAACAGGGGCAGAGAGAGATTGGAGAGGAAAAGTGAGAGTGGAGAAAAAGATAGTGTAAAGAAAGAGTGGAGAGAAAAAAAAAAGAGAGACGAGATTTGAGAGAGACGAGAGAGTGTAAAGAGAAGATATGACCTGAGAGAGAAGGGAGGGGGTAAAAAGAGAGATTGAAGAGAGGAGGGGGTGGAGAAAGATAGATGAGAGATGAATTATAAAAAAAAAATCCAGGTCTGCTATAACCTCACATGTCAGCAGTCTCTGCTTTCTCTCACCTCAACAACTTCCTTTTTCTGTCCTTCCCCAGAACCCTAGTTGATGTTGCTAACTGCTATGCACTTATTTTTGTTAATTTATTTCTGTATGTAGCATTATTTAATTTGTGGTATAAAACAAAAACAATATTAAAAAATTACTGTACAAGCAGCCTACACCCCCCTATGTATCTACGATCATAGACTCTGTTAACTATTTTGCTACAGTATAATGGAAAAAGGTTTCTACCGAAGCCTGAGTAAAGGAGTCTCCTAATGGAGCATTTGGGACAATTGGTTCAACTACTGTGACACCCTGGACTCTTTTCTAAAGATGGACGACATGATTTATTCATTCAAAATCTTTAGAGCCATTTTGGAAAAATGAGTGTCACCTCTACCTGTTGTCATTTTGCATCAACCTAAAGACTCACGGAGACTATTGGAACTAGTTTCTCTTTAATAAAGGGATACTAAAGCCAATTTTTTTCTTTAATGATTCAGATAGAGCATGCAATTTTAAGCAACTTTCTAATTTACTCCTATTATCAATTTTATTTTTTAAAAAGTGCATAAATAATTTAAGACCATACGTTTAGTTTTGTATCTGCTAGTAGGAAACTTATTCCTAAAATGTCTTCATAACTTCTGCTGTTCTTCATATTGTATGAATGATGTTGTGTATTTGTACACTATGTGCACAATTATTAGGCAAGTGAGTATTTTGACCAAATCATCATTTATTTATTTTTATCTTAATTTGTATTGAGAATTGGATTATACAGTAACATTCATGCAGAATATTCATTACAAGTTCGTTGTGGGAAAAGAAAATATTTAGCATTGTCTTGCATTTATCTATGAACTGCCGATAATATTCAGATAAATCACATTTGAAATTGGTGAGAAAGATAATAAGAGGAAGAAAGAGAAAAGAAAAAGAGAAAGTAGGAAAATAAATGTAATAAAAAAAAAAATTGGGGGGGCAAAACGGGGATTTATACAAGATATGGGCAGTCTCTTGGGTATTCTTTGCTGGTTATGTTGTATGAATAATTAGGTAGATAAGGAATCATATTTGGAGTAGCTGGTAATGCTGTGGGTTTATTCATTACTTTTTTTTTGAGTTGCGAACGAGTCTGACAGTAGGGGATAGTTTGGGTGATCATCAAGTTTGGTAATATGATTCCTATAAAAATAGTATCTCATGATAGAAGTTGAGTTTGTTAGTAGAGAAGTAGAAGTATTTTTCATGTGCAATATTTTGTGCTAATTGTGTTTTGTGCTAATTGTGTTTTCTATTCTGCTATAGTGGGGGCATGAGATTGTTTCCATCTTCGGGTAATTAACTGTTTAGCAGTGTTTAGGACTAATTGCAATAATTTCATACAAATCATAATTTTTATGCATATTGTCCAACTCCAAGCAGTATAAACTTGAATGCTTATTGGATTTAAGCATATCAGGTGATGTGTATTTGTGTAATGAGGGAGGGTGTGGCCTTAGGAGATCAACACCCTATATCAAGGTGTGCATAATTATTAGGCAGCTTCTTTTCCTCAGGCAAAATGGGCCAAAAAAGAGATTTAACTGACTCTGAAAAGTCAAAAATTGTGAAAAGTCTTTCAGAGGGATGCAGCACTCTTGAAATTGCTAAAATATTGGGTTGTGATCACAGAACCATCAAACGTTTTGTTGCAAATAGTCAACAAGGTTGCAAGAAACGTGTTGAGAAAAAAAGACCCAAATTAACTGCCAAAGATTTGAGAAGAATCAAACGTGAAGCTACCAGGAACCCATTATCCTCCAGTGCTGTCATATTTCAGAACTGCAACCTACCTGGAGTGCCCAGAAGTACAAGGTGTTCAGTGCTCAGCTACATGGCCAAGGTAAGGAGGGCTGAAACCCGACCACCACTGAACAAGACACATAAGTTGAAACGTCAAGATTTGGCCAAGAAATATCGGAAGACAGATTTTTCAAAGGTTTTATAGACTGATGAGATGAGAGTGACTCTTGACGGAACAGATGGATGGGCCCATGGCTGGATCAGTAATGGGCACAGAGCTCCACTTCGACTCAGA
Source organism: Bombina bombina (assembly GCF_027579735.1). Taxonomy (NCBI): domain Eukaryota; kingdom Metazoa; phylum Chordata; class Amphibia; order Anura; family Bombinatoridae; genus Bombina; species Bombina bombina. The sequence continues at coordinate 499,351,387 of NC_069504.1, forward strand.
TGCCAGCAAGGTGTAGGTGGGGTTCTGGTATGGACTGATATTATTAAAGATGAGCTAGTTGGACCTTTTCGGGTTGAAGATAGACTCAAAATCAACTCCCAAACCTACTGCCAGTTTTTAGAAGACACTTTTTTCAAGCAGTGGTACAGGAAAAAGTCAGCATCTTTCATATGGACCATGCTATTTATGCAGGACAATGCTCCATTGCATGCATTGAAGTACTCCACTGGTGGCTAGCCAGTAAAGGCCTTAAAGATGAAAGAATAATGACATGGCCCCCTTCCTCACCTGACCTAAACCCTATTGAGAACTTGTGGGCCCTTCTTAAACGGGAGATTTACCGTGAAGGAAAACAGTATATCTCTGAACAGTGTCTGGGAGGCCGTGGTTGCTGCTGCACAAAATGTTCAAGAAACTGACAGACTCCATGGATGGAAGGCTTATGACTGTTATTGAAAAGTAGGGTGGCTCTATTGATCACTGATTAATTTTTTTGTGGAAATGTCAGAGATGTTTATTTGTAAATTTTTAGTTGTTTGTTTATTATTCTCTCTTTAACAGATTAAAATAAACAAGTGAAATGGGAAAATTTTAATTTTTCATTTAGTTGAATAATAATTGTGCACACTAATAGTTGCCCAATAATTCTCCAAACATAGATATTCTCCTAAGAAAGCTAAAACCTCAGGTTTGAGGTTTATTAACATTTTGGATTGACCAAGAGCTCTGTAGTTGTTCAATAATTTAATTAATCCTCAATAATACAACTTGCCCAATAATTGTGCACACAGTGTATATAGACTGAGCAATATATGTACATAGTTTTCTTACATATATATTTTTTGTAGTGCTCTTATAAAAACATGCACATTACCATTTTATCTTGAGCAACTAAAGTATGTAACTAAACATGTGTTTAGTTATCTTTATGTAAAACTACGGACATTATGAAAAACATTTGGCTAATCTATGTGTTTAGCATGGAATCTGTTTTTCCCTATAACTCTTTAAAGCTAGTCTTGCTAAAAAATAAAGAAAGAAAATTCTGCACAATAAGGTGTTTCACATTGGCTAAACATATGCAAAGAATGGGGGGGGTGGGAAGTGGGTGTGGAGTGAGTGGGGTAGTGTGTGGATCAAAAGTGGTTAGTAACATTTTGGGCTGGCTAGTAGCTTAGGGCTTGAAATTTTGAGCCATGTATATATAAAAAATAATGTACTTTAGTAATTTTTTCTGTGGAGGATATCCAGCAGTTTATAAATTCAATCTTGTGTTTTGTTCTCTTTAGCCTGAAAGAAGAACACAATCGATTAAAACAGCAGATGAAGGAACAGGAACAAAGCAGACATATGGAGCATCTTCAGAGCCATATTGCAATCAATAAGGTATTAAGAGAGCAAGACCAAAGACAGACAGATATTTTGCTTGCATAAATATGTTTAGTCTTAAAATATCCATCACTGATCAAATATTTTTTTTATTTTTTTTTATGGACAATTATAGTAACCTACATAGCATTACAAGCAAATAACAAAAGGTCTCATGATAATGCACACAAATTATTTGTTAATATTTTCCATATTGGGTATGCAGCAAGCAGTCAGTTTAAATGTCCAAATGTTGATATTGACAATCCTGCTCATTGATGGACATCTTAAATGTGGAAGAATAGATAAGTCCAATTTTTATAACATATATACAGTAATAATAAAATATGAGCTTTAACATTTTAACAAGAAACAGTTAATATTGGTTTATTTGATGTGTTCGTTTTCAAAAAAGGAAGACAAAGCGGTTTGAGTAATTTCACCCTTTTGTGAACGATTTGGTTCAGCTTAAATAGTTAACATTCAAACAAGAGAGGGGCATCAGCAGCTTCAGCGAATACCTGTAAGCCAGACTGACCAGGCAGGCTTCGGTGCTCCATGGGTACGCTTCCTTAGGGGCCAGTTTAGCCAGAGGAGACAGGAGGAAGGTGAGCAAGAAAGACCTCAGACTGATTAAGGGACTTTACGAGGGCGTCTATGCTGAACGGCAAAGAGGGTAAATCATACATCACTGCTGGAATAGCGCTCAAAGTCTCTAACAATGAAGACTTACCCGGGTGCTACTGCTCTTCAGCTGGTTATCTCCCACCGTGTACGATCTGGGCACTTTGATTTGGCTCCAATGTAGCAGTGGGTAGGTAAGTAAGGTAAGAGGTTGTTGGTGAAAAGAAATCCCGTTCCCCTCTGAGGCGATCAACTGAACTGCTTTTCCACAGACTGCAGCCTCCGGTTCAGCTGCTGCCCCACAGGAAATCTCGGTGTGAGTCGTAGGCTCGCCTTCCAGCTTATTGCCAGTAATAGGGAACCGCAAATGCCATCTTGTCTCGCTCGGGACCCCACAGGTGTCTCACATGCCATTGTCAGAGCTCTATGGAGAAAGAAGCGGTGTCTGGGGCTCCAGAGTGTCGCTCCCGCTGCTGTACACCTCCATAGAGTTAAGGTCGGTATCCCACGTGGGGGTTTGGAGTTGTGATGCAGTTCGGTCAGGTTCAGTAAATAAGGTCAGGTAGGAATCAAGCAGGGTCCTGATCTCCTTTAGGGTTAGATCTGTCATCTCCCCAAGTACTTCTAAAGCGCAGAAAGGGTAGTAGCAGCTCACAAATGGCGCTGTGCAACCACTGAGGCCCGTAGGTGCTCAGACGGGGGGGTCTGGAAGAGGCCGCAACCTCTAAATAAGCTCAAGAATATTGGGCTGACAGCAATCCTGTAATTCTGGTATGAGGTAGAAGAACAATGTCCTCTGCGTTATATTATTTATATCCCTGGCTTAGATGGCAGCTTGAACAGGTGATATTATAAAGATAAATCTGGAAAGCTGGAGCAGCACTCAATATCGTGACCTATCATGGCCGCTGCCCGGAAGTCCCCCTGATAAAATATTTAAGAGTCAGAGTTTGAGTTAATCAGTTGGGATTTATTCACCTGTGCCAGAAATGTAAATCGTAATTATAAAAAGCAGATTTTGCACTGTTTAGGGGAAAAAAACGAAATATTTAAAATGGTCCAGTTCTTTGCTGTGCTATATCAGGAAAGATCAGAGATAAGCCTGCAGAAAAGCCTGTTGGGATATAGCCAAATATCAACATGAGAAATAGAAACTATAAAATGTTAATAATTTTACGTCAACAAACCTGCCAAGCAAGAAGCAAACCACCAGGAAATATTTAAGGGTGAAGTGCACATGTTTTGATGCACACTGGAGCAGGAAAACACCTATAGATTCCTGATGCATTAATGGGTAGTTTAAGCCTAGCCCACTTAATATTTCAATTGAAATGCAAAATGCTGTCTACTTTATTATTATTATGGGTTATTTGTAGAGCGCCAAAAGATTCTGCAGCGCTATAAACAAATGCGGAGTACAACAAAACAATTATAGGGATCAAATGGGTAGAGGGCCCTGCCAAGAGTAGTCAGCTCTTAAGAAGCTCTTAAGAAGGTGATCTACAAACAGCTGGACTCTTAGGCTTACATGCGATAGCAATGGAGGAGAGGAACTGGTATAAAGAAAGGTTAGCGTAGGTTGTATGCATCCCTGAACAGTAGAGTCTTTAGGGAGCACTTGAAGCTTTTACAACTAGAAGAGAGTCTTTTGGAGCGAGGCAGAGAGTTCCACAAGATGGGAGCCAGTCTGGAGAAGTCCTGTAAACGGGAGTGTGATGAGGTGACAAGAGAGGAGGAGAGTAGGAGGTCATGAGCAGAGCGAAGGGGGCGGGAGGGAGAGTATCTGGAGACAAGGTCTGAGATATAGGGGGGAGCAGTGCATTTGAGGGCTTTGTATGTCAGAGTGAGAATTTTGTGTTTGATCCTAGAGGCAAGAGGAAGCCAGTGAAGGGATTGGCAGAGAGGTGCAGCAGATGAAGAGCGACGTGTAAGGAAGATGAGTCTGGCAGAGGCATTCATTATGGATTGTAAAGGAGCTAGGCGGCAGGTGGGGAGACCAGAGAGGACAGAGTTGCAGTAATCGAGGCGGGAAAGAATGAGAGAGTGGATTAAAATCTTAGTTGTGTCTTGTGTAAGGAAGTGTCTCATTTTAGAGATGTTTTTAAGGTGGAAGTCTACCCAGTATTATTCCTCACAACCCTGGCAGGTTTGTCTAGGAAGCATTCTATCTATTTAGGGCCAGATTACCAGTGGTGCGCTAACAGTTACGCGTAAGCAATATCGGGTTTATTGTGGCTGTTTGCGCTTTGGATGTAGAGCTTGTATTACAAGCTGAAATTAAACGCAATCGCTTGAGCGCAATTGAAGATAACGCACGCTGGGATAGCGAGACCTAAGAGCTCTGGTTAATTGTTTTACAAAACAATAAAGTGTCACAAAACACATCAAAAATACATTAAAAGTACAGTTGCACTTATAATAACACCATCTAATAAAAATGATTTTACAAAAAAAGTTATAAGGGTTTAAAGATATGAGGTCTCAGGCAAAGGGCTTTAACATAGATATATTGATTAGGATTGCTTTGAACCCAAAGAAGATATGAACTGATTGAAAGCTTAGGGGTTTTTTTTTGGGGGGGTTACATTGCATTTTTAAGCTACTAAAAGGCATTACTACTTACGGCAGAACTCTTGTTAATATACCATCTGTATCACTGGACTAAAATTGCTTTTCCAATAAAGAAAATGCTAAATAAATACACAATGAATTGATAGGATTAGCAAAATCTTCAGTTAAAGAGACACAACTTTAAAATGATTGACAATCCATGCAATGCATTTCATTGCAGCAACTCTGGGGATTAGTTTTAGAGTCATGAAACAGGCAGTCAGGACTCTATTACACACCTGGTCCTCTACTTCTGACCTGGGGTCACTGCCAGCCCCCAATATGGAGTTTTTATTTTGTTTTTTTAAATCTGACAGTGTACAAATCAAAGCGCTATCTCCTACGCCATAAACTTCAATCAAAGGACATTTCCACTACTCAGAGTTTCTAGGAGGCAATAGTACAGAATACAGAACCTCAAGGCAAGCTAACATGAGTGTGCGTTCTAAGCTCTACTTAACTGAATATGTTTGCTACATAGATCCTATGTGTGGATGGAACCTAATATAAATGATAGGGTTTCTTTAATTATAGGTACCAATGTTGAAATCTAACTTTAAAAGCAGGTTCTGTATTTCACTAAATCTATCTCTCTCCTTCCACAGAATGAGAATCCAGAGGTGAATCTTCAGTTAAAAGAACTATACTCAGAACTACAACAAGCTCAGTGAGTTATTAATCTCTGTTTTAACTCATTACTGATCAGGGATTTCAGTTATTTCATACACTATTCCAATTTTAGGATTTACATCTACGTTTATAAATACAGGTACAAACTCTTTATTCAAACTGCCTGGGACTGAAAAAGGTTTGGATTTCTGAATAGTTTGCATTTTAGAATATCAGTATATATTTCAAAATAACAATTGGAAAAGCATGGAGATGGAATGGAACCAGATGTAAACAATATCTTATGTCATTTAGGCAAAAATAACATCATAATACAAATTATGCAACCTAAAGGAAGTTTTATATCATTTTAATACTATTGTATAAAAAGTACAACCAGAAAGATTGTACAGTACTATAATCAGAAAGTGTATAAATAAATATAGACTAGCATATGCCTTTTAGAAAACATAAAAACACAGGCAGAGAAGTATGTGACTTACTTTAGGGGAACATTTTAAAATTAATGAAAAAGTCTTGATTTTGGAATAATACTTGATTTTGGAATAATTCTTGATTTTGGAATTCTAAATTTAGGGATTTGTACCCTGAAAGCTAAATGTTGATACCCAATCAATATTTTGTAGTTATAGGTCCACAAGGAATTGTTTAAAGGGACATAATACTTATATACTAAATCACTTGAAAGTAATGCAGCATAACTGTAAAAAGCTGATATCTCTATGTAAAAAAGGAAGATATTTTACTTCACAATTTCCTCAGCTCAACAGAGTAAGTGCTCTGTAAAAAGTTATCTGTCAGTTACTGCCCAGCTGCAGGTAAAAAAAAGGAAGAAATGAACAGCAGCCAATCAGCATCAGCAGTGCTGAGGTCATGAACTGTTTTATCTCATGAGATTTCATAGTAAAATTCCTTAAACTGAATAGGGAAATAACATGAGTGTGCTTGAGGCATGCTGCCTTACAAGTCCCGGGACAGGCATACTGATTTGCTGGTTAAAGGCCTTTACAATTTTGAGGTAAAATATATTTCTTTTTTACATAGAGATGTTCAGGTGATATTTTCTAGTCAGCTTGTTACAGCTATGCTGCATCAGTTTCAAGTGCTTCAACATTTGGGTATCATGCCCCTTTAAATTAAAGACGCTGCTAAATCACCCTTATTGGAAAAATGGGAACAAGACATTGGAAAGGTGTACACGAAAGACGAGTGGGACCACATTTTTCTATTGTACAGTAAAGGACTAAATTGTGCAGACTTTAGGGAAAACTGTATAAAAACCACATTCAGATGGTATCTCACCCCCTTAAAAACCACGCACTTCTCCACTCAAAACAGCAGGAATTGTTATAGAGGTTGCACAACACTAGGTACTTATGCCCATATGTGGTGGGAATGCCCCAAAATACAATATATCTGGACCAGACTCTCCACCCTGATTAGCACAATTCTATCAGAATGTGTCACCCTCACCATTTCACAAGCCCTACTAAATGAATATATAAAACCCTTGAATTTCGCAATAAATACTTTTATAAGAATTCTATGCACAGCCACTAGGATCGCTATAGCTAAACATTGGAAGACGGATGCCTCTTTATGGGATGAAGTTTTAACTAAGATCAAAAATATATACACCATGTCAGAACAAGTTTCTTGGGCTCAAGGCACCAATGCTCAATTTCTCAATATATGGTTCTATTGGATCCTGAAAGAAAGGAAAATAGAAAAAAATGTAAGAAAATGTATTCCTGACTAGGCCAGAGCTTCCAACAGAAGGAAAAGTTAGACCCCACCTGACCAATTATACTCCCAGAAGCTAGTTAATTACCGCCAGTTCGTCCTGAACTCTCCCCGATTCATAATAAATATACGCATCTTTAAGATTACAATAGAGAATTACACTAAGATTTTGATTATATATGTTATCAAGTTTATTATTTATATTTGTTTTTTGTTTTTTTTTGGCTCCCTTTTAATTTCTCTTAATTGAGAACCTACTACATCTTAAACCGTTGAAACATCTAGGTAAAAGAGCTTAATGCCCTTTTCAGGGCAATGTAAAAGAGCTGAATGCCCTTTTAAGGGCAATGCCCATACAAATTCCCTTTTCAGGGCAATGGGTAGCTTAGGTTTTTTTTAAAGTTAGGTTTTTTATTTTGGGGGGTTTGGTTGGGTGGTGGGTTTTACTGTTGGAGGGGTCTTTGTCTTTTTTTCCAGGTAAAATAGCTGATTTCTTTAGGGCAATGCCCTACAGAAGGCCCATTTTGGTATATTTAATGCCACCATTTCACAGCAAAATGCGATCAAATAAAAAATGTTTTTTATCTTTTTCCCAATTTTAGGTTTCTCATTGAAATGATTTACAAACAGCTTGTGCAATCATGGCACAAATCATTGTAAATGCTTCTCTGGGATCCCCTTTGTTCAGAAATAGCAGACATATATGGCTTTGGCATTGCTTTTAGGTAATTAGAAGGCTGCTAAATGCCGCTGCGCACCACAGTTGTATTATGCCCAGCAGTGAAGGGGTTAATTAGGTAGCTTATAGGATTAATTTTAGCTTTAGTGTAGATATCAGCCTCCCACCTGACACACTCCACCCCCTGATTCCTCCCTGACCCCTCTCAAACAGCTCTCTTCCCTCCCCCACCCCCCAATGGTCATCCCCCTCTTAAGTACTGGTAGAAAGTTTTTTTTGTTTTGTTTGTTTTTTGCAAAAAAAATTGTATTATATATTTTTTGCAAGAAGTATCCCCCTTACCTCCCAACCTCCCTGATCCCCCCCTCCCTAACCCCTCTCAAACAGCTCTCTATCCCTCCCCCCTCTACCTATTTGCGGCCATCTTCGGTACTGGCAGCTGTTTGCCAGTACCCAGTTTGCTGCAAAATAGGCAATTAAAAAAATATATATATAATACAAATTTGTCTGTAGTGTAGCTGCCCTCCCTCAATACCGAAAACCTCCCTCCCCCTCCCAGATCCCTTTTTTTTCAAATTATCCCACATATGATCCCCCTCATTGCTCCTCCTTCCCCCTCAATCACGCAGCTGAGGTTTTTTTTTTTTTTTTTTTTCCTGTAGCGTGGCCGAGCGATCCTGCCAACTCACCCACCCGCCTCCCTCCTTATGCTCCCACCCACCAACGATCGGTCCCATCGCTGGCCGATGCAGAGAGGGCCACAGAGTGGCCCTCTCTGCTTCAGTAACTCTGCAGTTCTATTTCTGCAGCGCCCGCGCAGAAATAGCGCAATCTCACAATTTTGAGCGATATCTCGGCAGAGAGAAGCCCATGACTGCAGCGACGTACAGGGTATGTCGCTGGTCCTTAAGGGCATAGCGACCTGCGTCGTACAGGGTACGGCGCAGGTCGTTAAGGGGTTAAAGAGGCTGCTCTGTATGGTAAATGTTAGAGATGTATTTAAGGTGAAATCAACAAAGGTCGGACTCAGAAAGGCATAATTAACGGAGCATCAGGAGCACACTGAAGGCTGTCACGTATTCCTAACCTTAAAGGGACATGAAACCTCAAATTTTTCTTTCATGAATCAGAAAATACAATTTTTAAACAGTTTCAAATGTACTTCTATTATCACATTTGGTGCGTGCTTTGTTGAATAGATATCTAGATAGGTAGCGTCCACATGTCTGGAGCACTACAATACAGGAAATAGTGCTCTTGCTAATGTATAATATTATTGGAAAACTGCTGCCATATGGTGATATAGACATGTGCACTCTCCTGAGCTTACTTTCCTGCCTTTCAACAAAGGATAACAAGAAAATAAAAACAATTTGACAATAGAAGTAAATTAGAAAGTTGTTTGAAATGTATGTTTTTTTCTAATGATGAAAGATTTTTTGGGGGTTTTATGTCTCTTTAAAGGGACATAGAAACATTTTGGATTTTATGTCCCTTTAAAGGGACATTGTACTCAAAAGATATTTTGTATGTACTAAAATTATTTTCTGTACAGTATGAAGATAAAAGACCTGGAGATGGAGAAATCAGATAAGGATTCAGAGATAAAAAGGTTAAAGGTAAGATGTGAGCTCGCCTCTCTGTTATTCTTTGTGAGATGTAATTTTTACATATATCTTTCAGCATCTGTTTGTTTTTGTTTTTCAAATGCATGGACTTTTGAATTGAAATACTAAGTGTGGATTGCAATTAAATTACCAATTCATAATTACTTGCAAGCAAGTGTAAAGTAAGCACCCAGCTCCAAAACTCATCTAGCTGTAGTCACCACTAACAGGAGACTGTATGCAGCTGGCCCTATTTCCCACCTTAGCTGTGCTTGGGAACTAGAATTCACAGCAGTCTGTGCAGCTGGTAATGCACCTTTTAGCCACTTGTAATATCTGCTCAATTGCTTTAGACAATAACAATTCCCTATGCATGAGTTTCAGGGTGCCAGACCATTGGTGACCTGCAGCATACTGTAAAGAGCTGCACCCAGCAAAGTAATGGGGTGTTTTCTGGTCTGGATCTGGACATGGGTCCAGAAATGTGCTGGCAGTCAAGATGATGTTAAATCCCTGTTGTGTATGTGTGTGTGTGTGTGTGTGTGTGTGTGTTAAACACAACACAAGAAATTACATACATATTCTGTGTGTTTTAAATTAGAGTTTAAAATCATACTTGGGCTTCAATGATCCCAACTAACTTCAAAAGATGTGAGTTAGTGCACATCCATACACAAATATAAAGAAAATATGTTTGAAATTCTGCAATATAAATATCTGCCTACAATCACTTATGCTTTTCAATTAAAACCGGCATATTAGTAACACAATATGGCCATACTCTGCATAGCCAGTCAACAACTTACAAGGTGTCTTAATATTAAATAGTCCTAACTCTATAGAATCTACCCTTTTACAGCTGAATCATTCCTAATTCTCGTTTTAAAATAAAACAAGACTCCCTTTATTTATGTACAACTCCTTGGACACTATCATGAGGACCTGAGCTTATTTTGAACACCCATTCCAAGCTCAGGTGCTCACAATAGTGTCCTAGGAGTTGTATATAATATAAATGGTATATATACTCAACAGTGACTACATGTTGAGTATATAGGTACATATAGGTACATTTGCAGTGGATTGGGTTTAGAGATTTGGCACAGTTGAATAGAATTTATAACATTAATTTTCTTAATTTACATGCAAACATAGGGGTTCATTCACAATGTTTTAGCTGAGACCTTTTCATCACTTTTTTTCTGGCTGATAAAGCCACTATTCTATTCAAAGCAATCACAAAATCAAGTTTTCGGCTCTTTCCCATTAATGTGTTTACGGATCCTCGCTAAAAGCCATATTTTTACTATGGGACTTAAAAGTACTCAGAGGTGACAATTCATTTTTGAGAGACTTTTCAACACCTTTTTGACCTTTCAAATTTGTCACCTGAAGGCACTCGATAAAACCTCAAAATTGTATTTAGGACATCTTTGCAACTATTTCAAGATTAGTTGGAAACAGTCTGTTATCTTGCTCATGTGCAAAACACCCTGAAATGGCCACAGGATACATTTTAGAGGTGTATTAACATAGTACATGCTATTTCTTCATTAAAGCTCTGTTCATCACTATTGTATAGACTTGTATACAGTGGACAGGGCACACATTTACATATGTATATGTTAATATACATATGTATATGTGTTGAGCACGTGATATCCTGTACAGCAGAGGGAATCTGCAGGACCCCAACATCTCCAAATGGCGTGGAGTAATTACTTAATGTAAATTTTGCAATGTCGTTATTGCCACTAACCGTACAGGCATCTTCATAACCAGGAACCTATTGCAATCCGTTTCCATCCGCACTACTGTTAAACCATCTGAATGCCAATTACATGCCAGCATGATGGCATACCGAGCGCCATTTTTTCAATCACTATATTTCATGGTAACATAATTATATAGTAGATGAGGTTGAAAAAAGTCCGAAGTCCATCGAGTTCAACCTATACAAATCTTAATATGCTTACAAAAAAGCTCCAGTCGAGCTCAAGGTAATCCCATTAAAAAAGGTGACCCATTTAACACAAGCAATAGTCCAAAATAATACACAGCACCATAGGTAATCTTTAAGAACTTATACCTTTATTGTTCTCTCAAAAAAAAATTGACGTTTCGGCCCCCCTGGCCTTAATCATGCATATGATACAAGCTTACCTATATTCACAATATATAGGCTAGTTATTTAACATTTAAAGTGAATGTAAATTTTCATGAATCAGTGCACGATTTTTAAAAATACTATTAAAAACAGGGGCGCTTTCATACATGAAAGTTTACATTGCAGCATATTTTACAAATACTTACCTTTTTCTTCAGTAAAGTCGGATTGCTGATCCCCGCACGCAGTTGTTCTGTCCTTATGTCACCAATGACGAAACCGGCTTCCTCCAGTCATGGCTTGGCCCCCCTCCCAGAGCGTCCATCTCATGAAGCTATGCTGTGATTGTAGGACGTCGGTTTCATAATTGCTGTGTAAGTACAGCAGGAAGAAGCGGGCTGGGGATCGCCGATCCGACTTTGGTGAAGAAAATTTGTTTGTAAAATATGCTGCAATGTAAAGTTTCATGGATGAAAGTGCCCCTGTTTTTAATAGTATTTTTAAAAACTGGGCTCTAGCATGTAAGTTGCAGTTTACACGCTAGAACCAAAACATTGTCAATAGCAAGATTCCCACAAAGCTTCACACAGTGTTGGTAAATGTATCAGTTCAATTTCGAATTCGTAACTTAATTTCAACTGTAGTGCGTATTGGTATGAAGCACTCGTTTCCAGAAAAGGAATCTTGTAGTAAAAAGTTACGAACGCGTTAGTCCGTTAATACGTTACTGTAAACTTTTATCATTGAAGGAGTCCTCCACTTCAGGAATCATCAGCAACAATTGTCAGGCAAAGCATGTCACTCCATTTGGCTGCACAAAACAGACATCCATGTAAACTGGAGAGCCGGTTCTCAGCTTGAAATACTGACGTCACATGCCTATTTTTAAGATGTATGAATTTACTACACTTCATAAGATTTATATGCAAAATAAACATACTTTGTAATCACTGTGGATGTGGTTTCGTTTAGGGGACCCAGCTGTTGAGTTTTTGCACCTGATTGGAAGCAACCAAAATAAATTATTTGATTGCTTGAAATAAATTTGTGCGACTAAATTATTTACTATATAAAATTAGAATTTTTGAGTGCTGAAATCCCTGGCTTTATTTAGAGGTTACGTAAGTGTACCCCTTTTTCTCTTCTTTTTTCTTTAGGGTTTATACATGTGTTTTTCAGGGTCTGCACCATACTGAAAATCAATCAAAAATAACTTGTTGGTTCCTCTCCCCATTTTTTCTGTTTTATATATATATATATATATATATATATATATATATATATATATGTGTGTGTGTGTGTGTGTGTGATTCGATGAAAACGTAAAAATAAATGTCTGCAGTATTCATAATAAAGGTTTTAAATATGTATTTACTGTAAATATTTGACATTCAATTGTTCTGCACATAGCAGAATATGTTCTTAGTATGTATAAATAGATATTCCTATATATATATATATATATATATATATATAGATATATAGATATAGATATATATATAGATATATATATACAGTATATATACATATATTTATATATATAGTGTGTGTGTATATATATATATATATATATATATATATATATACTGTATATATAATCATCTATATAGGTATAGATGTATATTGTACCAAAATACCATCAGATATATGTAAAATATGTATTTATGAATAAATAGAACATAATCTTCAATGTGAAGAACACTGGAATGTAAAATTTTTACATTTTCATGTTAGGTTAGCACACATGAGAATATGCAACTGTGTTTGCGTGCGAGTAGGTTGTTTTCTTTTATGTACGTGGCAAGAGTCCATGAGCTAGTGACGTATGGGATATACATTCCTACCTGGAGGGGGCAAAGTTTCCCAAACCTCAAAATGCCTATAAATACACCTCCCACCTCACTCATACTTCAGTTTTACAAACTTTGCCTTCATTGGAGGATGGTGAAGCAAGTCGTGCTTGATTTCTTCTGTGAAAGGCGCTTCTAAGCATTTTGAAGCCCAGTTCCTCTCAAAGTACAGTGTTTGTCTGAGGGATGTGAAGGGAGTATTTGCCTAATAATGTCATGTTTTCACCTATGGGAAATCTATTCTAAGGCTCTCTGTAAATTCGGTCGTGGGGATTCATCTGCCACCTCCCTTTACAGATCGACATTATACTCCTCTACCATTACCTATGCTGATATGTTTCAGTACTGGTTTGGCTGTCTGCTATATGTGGATGGGTGTCTTCAGGTAAGTATATATCTTTTGTTAAGACATTCTCAGCTATGTTTGGAACTTTATATTTTTAAAGTTTTAAATATATATTGCATATATTTTCCATTAGTCAGGTCTATGTTTATTTCCCTTTGCAGTCTAACAGTTTTTAGCATGGAAAATTATGTTTGGGAGAAGTTTTATTATCGGCTTTTGCATCCTCTTTGTTGGCGTAATTTTTGGCGCCAAAAATTTAGTTATATTAAGTCTCTCCCTCTTTTGCTCTCTGCTTTAATTTGTTACATAGGGCTATGATATTTGCTTTTGTTTTTCATATAAGCATTTTTCCCATTCCTGAAACTGTTATTTTGAGGAAATTGTATATTTTGTTTAAATGTTATTTTTTTCTTTTTTGTTACATTTTTCAAGATGTTTCAAACTGATCCTGCCTCTGATGTTACTGTAGGAACCAAGTTGCCTGAAAACAAAGCTAAGTGTGTATGTTGTAAATTGACTAATCTTCCTTCTTCAGCTCAAGTATGTGGCACTTGTTATGAGAAATTGTTTCATGCTGATAAAGTTTCTATAAGTACAAATACATCTACTGTTAAACCTTCACAGTCTAATGTACATGCTATTCCTGTAGATATAAAGGATTATATTGCTGCAGCCATAGAGAAGGCTATGACTGCTATTCCGCCTTCAAATAAACTTAAAAGGTCTCTTCCAACCTCTCTTAATTCTGATTAAGTTTGTATTGACCAACAACATACTGAAGTATTGCCTGCTGATAAGGACTTCTCTGGCTCAGAGGATCCTACTTCAGACTCTGAAATTGATAAATCTTCCTTTCTTTTTAAGATGGAATATATCCATTCTTTGTTAAAGGAAGTATTGTTTACTTTGGGTATTGAGGAATCTAGTCCTCTTGATAACAAGAACAGCAAACGTTTGAATTCTGTTTTTAAAACTTCTGAGGTTACTCCTGAAGTTTTTCCTATTCCAGATGCTATCTCTAATATGATTACTAAGGAATGGTCTAAGTCTGGTACTTCTTTTAATCCTTCTTCTAGGTTTAAAAAAATGTATCCTTCACCTGTGTCTAATTTAGAGCTTTGGGAGAAAGTCCCTAAAGTTGATGGCGCTATTTCTACTCTTGCCAAACGTACTACTATTCCTATGGAAGATAGTACTTCTTTTAAAGATCCTTTAGATAGGAAGATTGAATCTTATCTTAGGAGGGCATATTTACATACTGGCTATATTCTTAGACCTCCTATTTCTATAGCTGATGGTGCTGCTGCTTCAACTTTTTGGTTGGACAATTTAGCAGAGCAGCTATTGGATCCTGATTTATCTAATATTGTTGTTTTACTTCAACATGCTAATCATTTCATTTGTGATGCTATATTTGATATTATTAAGATTGATATTAAATCTATGACTTTAGCTATTCTATCTAGAAGAGCTTTATGGCTTAAATTATGGAATGCAGATATGATGTCTAAATCTAGATTATTATCATTATCTTTTCAAGGTAATAATTTATTTGGTTCTCAATTGGATTCTATTATCTCCACTATCACTGGGGATAAGGAGTTTTTCTACCCCAAGATAAGAAATCTAAGGGTAAATTTAAAGCTCCCAATCGTTTTCGTTACTTTCGTCAGTCTAAGGAACAAAAAAACTCTCCTTCCCCTAAGGCCTCTGGTTCCAATTGGAGACCATCCACAAATTGGAATAAGTCCAGGCCTTATAAGTGTCATGATAGCACCTATAATTGCATCATAACCTATGTTCTACACATTATCAACTCTAATTATGCTTCCATACTGTTCCTTTAAATACAGAGCCTCCTCTTCGATTCCCTATAAAACAATATTTTCCCCTTCACTAAAAGCTTGGTATTCTGGTAACATTACGTACTACGTTTCCTAAGCCTGACAAGTGGATCAGCGGAATCCTGGGATAATTCTATGTTCCTACCAGTTCTATTAGGAACTTATCCAGCTGTTCAACTTCCCTTCAGACCTCCGTGTCAGCCTCAAGCCGACTACAGCCTTTGCCTAGCATACGGAACCCGACACATGGTGACGTCACACACCAGCTTCGTGTACTCCGCTTCCAGCTCAGCTGACAGTCTCATACACGCTCCGTCTCCAAACAAGGGCTCTAGGCAGCCTTCCTTACAGGAGCATCGAGTAGGACTCAAAGCAGGTACACAGTTAATTCCGGAGTTGTATTTCAAGACGCTTACTCAGCTCCACTATTTTTGAACTATCAATTAGTTGTTGTTATCTCATATGCTAGCTTAATGATACTCCTAATCTTATAGCCTACAACTGATATTATCCTATTTTACTACGGTGTCACCTGTTCAATCTGTGTTAACACTTGGTTCCTTAAGTCAGTAGCTCTGCTGCATTTATTGGGTGAATCTTCACAGGTGGCAGCTGTAGAGTTTACCTACTTATAAGTACCAACTACTAACTTGCTTCATGATTAATGGGGGTTCTATATTACTTAATGAGTAATTGATTTTGCTCCCCATATATAATTTTGCTACACACAATCAATTAACTTACATTTCAGTAGCTGTGGTTCTTATATACCTTATGTTTCAGATCAGCAACTAAGGCCTGACAGAATCCACCACCAAACAAACTCCCTTCTTCGTCAATTACGGATTCCATCCTAGTTTTCAGCTTGTACCAAGCAACCAGAGCTCCTCCCCTAACATCACCGAACGATCTAATTCCATATCTTCCAATTTCTCTTCCATAAGGACTGTAATTGAAGATGCAAAAAGAATACAAAATTCTACTATGATAGAAGAAGTCTATCGCCTCAGTACTCTTTTGGAGACTTGGTGTGGCTATCTACCAAGAACTTACGGCTTTCTACTCCTTCCAAGAAGTTCTCACCTCTTTACATTGGACCTTATCCTATCATACAGTTCATCAACGTCAACGCAATGCGACTACGTTTACCTGATAACCTGAAAATTCATCCTACTTTCCATGTATCACTCTTGAAACCTTATCGAGCAGTCCGGAATTCTACCTTAACCGATTTTATTCCTCAAATTTCAATTGATCCCAACACGGAATACGAATTTCAGTCCATACTGGACTCAAGACGATGTCGAGGTACCCTACAATATCTCATACGTTGGAATGGTTACTCTCGAGAAGATGACTCCTGAGAACCAGCTGCCAACATATCAGCGCCAAGGTTGGTTTCGCAATTGCATCAAAGAAACCCAGATCGCCCTCATCCCTGAGCAGCGGAGGTGCTCCTTGAAGGGGGTATCCTGTCATGATAGCACCTATAATTGCATCATAACCTATGTTCTACACATTATCAACTCTTAATTATGCTTCCATACTGTTCCTTTAAATACAGAGCCTCCTCCTCGATTCCCTATAAAACACCATTTTCCCTTTCACTAAATGCTTGGTATTCTGGTAACATTATGTACTATGTTTCCTAAGCCTGACAAGTGGATCAGCAGAATCCTGGGATAACTCTATTTTCCTACCAGTTCTATTAGGAACTTATCCAGCTGTTCAACTTCCCTTCAGACTTCCGTCTCAGCCTCAAGCTGACTACAGCCTTTGCCTAGCATACGGAACCGGACACGCGGTGACATCACACGCCAGCTTTGTGTACTCCGCTTCCAGCTCAGCTGACAGTCTCATACATGCTCCATCTCCGAACTAGGTCTCTAAGCAGCCTTCCTTACAGGAGCATCGAATAGGACTCAAAGCAGGTACACAGTTAATTCCGGAGTTGTATTTCAAGACGCTTACTCAACTCCACTATTTTTGAACTATCAATTAGTTGTTGTTATCTCATATGCTAGCTTAATGATACTCCTAATCTTATAGCCTACAACTGATATTATCATATTTTACTACGGTGTCACCTGTTCAATCTGTGTTAACACTTGGTTCCTTAAGTCAGTAGTTCTGCTGCATTTATTGGGTGAATCTTCACAGGTGGCAGCTGTAGAGTTTACCTACTTATAAGTACCAACTACTAACTTGCTTCATGATTAATGGGGGTTCTACATTACTTAATGAGTAATTGATGTTGCTCCCCATATATCATTTCGCTACACACAATCAATTAACTTCCATTTCAGTAGCTGTGGTTCTTATATACCTTATGTTTCAGATCAGCAACTAAGGCCTGACAATAAGAAACCAAATACAGCCCCTAAGACTGCATGAAGGTGCGGCCCTCAATCCAGTTCAACTGTTGGGGGGCAGACTAAAATTATTTCAATACAGTTGGGCAGATTCTGTCCAGAATCAGTGGATTCAGGATATTGTTTCTCAGGGGTATCGAATAGGTTTCCGAATAAGACCTCCCATGGGAAGATTCTTTCCCATGTTCCAACAAACCCTGTGAAGGCTCAGGCTTTTCTGAAGTGTGTTTCAAACCTAGAGCTTTCAGGGTGGATTGTTCCAGTTCCTCTACAGGAACAGGGTTTGGGTTTTTATTCAAATCTGTTCATTGTCCCAAAGAAGGAGGATTTATTCAGACCAATTCTGGATCTGAAAACTTTAAATCGTTTTGTAAGAGTCCCAACTTTCAAGATGGTGACTATAACGACTATTCTGCCTTTTGTTCAGCAAGGTAATTTCATGTCCACAGTAGACTTACAGGACGCTTATCTTCATATTCCGATTCACCCATACAACTATCGGTTTCTGAGATTCTCTTATCTAGACAAGCATTACCAATTTGTCGCTCTTCTATTTGGTCTAGCGACAGCTCTGAGAATCTTTTCAAAGGTTCTCAGTGCCCTTCTATCTATTATCAGAAAGCAGGGTATTGTGGTGTTTCCTTATTTGGACGATATCTTGGTACTAGCTCAATCTTTTCATTTAGCAGAATCTCACACAAAACAACTTGTGTCGTTTCTTCAAAGACATTGTTGGAGGATCTATTTACAAAAGAGTTTCCTCAGACAAAGGTCACCTTTTTAGATTTCCAGATAGATTCAATGTCCATGACACTTTCTTTGACAGAAAAGAGACGAATGAAGTTAGTGTTAGCTTGTCTAAACCTTCATTCCCTTCAGTGGCTATGTGCATTGAAGTTTTAGCTCTCATGATTGCAGCATCAGATGCGATCCCCTTTGCTCGTTTTTATATGAGACCTCTTCAGCTTTGCATGTTGCACCAATGGTGCAGGGATTATACTCAGATATCAGAGTTGATAAACTTAAGTCCCAACATTTGACAATCTCTGTCTTGGTGGTTAAACCATCACCTTATTGTTCAAGGGGCCTCCTTTGTTCATCCTTCCTGGACTGTGATCACAACAGATGCAAGTCTTAGAAGTTGGGGAGCTGTCTTGGGGTCTCTAACAGCACAAGGGGTTTGGGAACCTTAGGAGGCAAGGTTACCAATCAATATTGTAGAACTCTGTGCTATTTTCAGAATTCTTCAAGCTTGGCCTCTATTGAAGAGAGAACTTTATATTCAATTCCAGACAGACAATATCACTACAGTGGCATATGTCTATCATCAAGGGGGGACTCGCAGTCCTTCAGCAATGAATGAAGTATCTCTGATACTGTCTTGGGTGGAATCCAACTCTTGTCAAATTTCTGTGATTCATATTTCAGGAGTAGACAATTGGGAAGCGGATTATCTCATTCGTCAGACTTTACATTCAGGAGAGTGGTCTCTCCATCCAGATGTGTTTTTTCAATTGGTACAGATGTGGGGTCCCCCAGAAATAGATCTGATGGCCTCGCATCTGAACAAGAACCTTCCAAGATATCTTTCTGGTCCAAGGATCATCAAGCAGAGATGGTAGATGCTCTAGCAGTTCCTTGGTTTTACCAACCTGCTTACATTGCGGACCTTGTCAAGATGTCCAATTGCCAACCTTGGGACCACTTCCTTTAAGGCCAGACCTTCTGTCTCAAGGGCCATTTTTCCATCAGGATCTCAAGGGCCCGATCCGATAAAAATCGTCGCCCGCAAAAGCTGGCGACGCCAATATTTGCGCTGGTTTGGTATCCTATATACGGCGTAACTTAGAAGTTACGCGCGTATATTTCTGGCGTCGCCCGTAGTTTTTTGGGCCATAGACAGGTATACCAAACCAGCGCAGTTTGGTATCCAATATACAGCGTAAGGACTTACGTGGCGAAAATGGAGAAATCTTACTCCATTTTCACCTCGTCACAAAAAGCAGCCGTGAGAAGCCTTACGCTGACTATTGGAGCCCCGTAACTCCCTGAACTACCTGCAAAATAAAACCTAACGCATGCGCAATGTCTATCTACCTGTCAACCGCGATCTGCTAAATAAAACCTAACACCTAACGCATGCGCAATGTCTATCTACCTGTCAACCGCGATCCCCCGCCGCAATCCCTAATAAAGTTATTAACCCCTAAACCGCCGCTCCCGGACCCCGCCGCCATCTACATAAACTAACCCCCTACTGTGAGCCCCTAAAACCGCCACCATCTAACTGATCTATCCCCTAATGTGAACCCCTAAAACCGCCACCTACCTTATCTATCCCCTAATCTGACCCCTTACACCGCCGCCACCTATATAAAAATTATTAACCCCTAATCTAATCCCCCTATACCCCCGCCAGCTATATTAATATTATTAACCCCTAATCTAATCCCCCTAAAGTAATAAGCTCTATTACCAGACCTTAAAAGGGCCTTTTGCGGGGCTTTGCCCCAAAGTAAACAGCTCTTTTGCCCTATAACCTGCCCTCCCTACACCGCCGCCACCTATATTAATAGTATTAACCCCTAATGTAAGCCCCTTACACCGCCGCCATCTATATTAAAATTATTAACCCCTAATTTAATCTACCTACCCCGCCGCCAGCTATATTATCTATATTAACCCTAAGTATATTATAGTTAATATAGTTATTACATTATATATATTAACTATATTAACCCTAATTATATTAGGGTTAATATAGTTAATATAGTTACTATAGTATTTATATTAACTATATTAAATCTATCTAACCCTAACACCCCTAACTAAATTCTTATTTAATAAATCTAATTCATATTATAAACTAAAATATTCCTATTTAAATCTAAATACTTACCTATAAAATAAACCCTAAGATAGCTACAATATAATTAATAATTACATTGTAGCTATGTTAGGGTTTATATTTATTTTACAGGTAAATTGTTAATTATTTTAACTAGGTATAATAGCTATTAAATAGTTATTAACTATTTAATAGCTACCTAGTTAAAATAATTACCCAATTACCTGTAAAATAAATCCTAACCTAAGTTACAAATACACCTACACTATCAATAAATTAAATAAACTACAAATATCTATCTAAAAATACAAACACTAAATTACAAAAAATAAAAAAAGATTACAGCAATTTTAAGCTAATTACACCTATTCTAAGCCCCCTAATAAAATAATAAAGCCCCCCAAAATAAAAAATTCCCTACCCTATTCTAAATTATAAAATACCCAGCTCTGTACCAGCCCTTAAAAGGGCTTTTTGCGGGGTATTTACCCCAAGTTAACAGCTCTTTTGCCTGTAAAAAAAAAGAACACAACCCCCCCAACATTACAACCCACCACCCACATACCCCTATTCTAAACCCACCCAAACCCCCCTTAAAAAAACCTAACACTACCCCCCTGAAGATCTCCCTACCTTGTCTTCACCCAACCGGGCCGAACTCCTCATCCGATCCGGGCAATGTCTTTATCCAAGCGGCAAAGAAGAAGTCTTCATCCCGGTGATGTCTTCATCCAAGCGGATTGAACTTGAATCTGATTGGCTGATTCAATCAGCCAATCAGATTTTTCTACCTTAATTCCGATTGGCTGATAGAATCCTACCAGCCAATCGGAATTTGACGGACGCCATCTTGGGTGACGTAATTTAAAGGTACCTCATTCGTCGTTAGTCCGTCGGCCTGGATGGATGCTCCGCGTCGGCGGAGCGAAGAAAGAAGATTGAAAATTCCGGTTGCTTGAAGACATCGCCGGAATGGATGAAGACCTCGCCGCCGCTTGGATGAAGACATCGGCCGGATGGAAGAAGACTTTGCCGCCGCTTGGATGAAGACATCACCGGGATGAAGACTTCTTCTTTGCCGCTTGGATAAAGACATCGCCCGGATCGGATGAGGAGTTCGGCCCGGTTGGGTGAAGACAAGGTAGGGAGATCTTCAGGGGGGTAGTGTTAGGTTTATTTAAGGGGGGTTTGGGTTAGATTAGGGGTATGTGGGTGGTGGGTTGTAATGTTGGGGGGTGGTATTGTGTTTTTTTTTCAGGCAAAAGAGCAGTTTTCTTTGGGGCATGCCCCGCAAAAGGCCCTTTTAAGGGCTGGTAAGGTAAAAGAGCTTTGAACTTGTTTAATTTAGAATATGGTAGGGCATTTTTTTTATTTTGGGGGTTTATTATTTTATTAGGGGGCTTAGAATAGGTGTAATTAGCTTAAAAATCTTGTAATCTTTTTTTTATTTTTTGTAATTTAGTGTTTGTTTTTTGTAATTTAGTTTAGTGTATTTAATTGTATTTTAGTTTAGATATTTGTAGTTTATTTAATTTATTGATAGTGTAGGTGTATTTGTAACTTAGGTTAGGATTTATTTTACAGGTAAATTGGTAATTATTTTAACTAGGTAGCTATTAAATAGTTATTAACTATTTAATAGCTATTGTACCTAGTTAAAATAAATACCAAGTTACCTATAAAATAAATATAAACCCTAAAATAGCTACAATGTAATTATTAATTACATTGTAGCTATCTTAGGGTTTATTTTATAGGTAAGTATTTAGATTTAAATAGGAATATTTTCATTAATAATATTAATATTAGATTTATTTTAATAAGAGTTTAGTTAGGGATGTTAGAGTTAGATAGGGTTATTGTACTTAATATATATATAATATAATAACGATATTAACTATATTAACCCTAATATAATTAGGGTTAATATAGTTAATATATATAATATAATAATTATATTAACTATATTAACCCTAATATAATTATGGTTAATATAGTTAATATAGCTGGCGGCGGTGTAGGGGGATTAGATTAGGGGTTAATGTGTTTAATATAGGCGGCGGCGGTATAGGGGGATTAGATTTGGGGTTAATACATTTATTATAGGTGGCAGCGGTGTAGGGGGATTTAGATTGTAGGCAAAAGAGCTGATTACTTTGTGACAAAGCCCCGCCAAAAGCCCTTTTAAGGGCTGGCAAAAGAGCAGTTTACTTTGGGTAATGCCACGCAAAAAGCCCTTTTCAGGGCTATTTGTAGGGTTAGACTTAGGTTTAGTGGTAGGGATAGAAAAGAAAGGGTATACAAGGCGCTACTATAGATCTATGTACTAGTTAACCTCTAGTAAGAGTAAAATAAAGCTATATCTACAGGTATTATCCACAGTAAGAAGGATACATTCAAATAAGGGTACAAATAAGAATATAAAGATCTTACAAATCTGATATAAAAATGTCCAAATTAAAAGTCCATGTTCCTTTCAGATACTGATAATGCAGGCAGCTCCTTAAAAAAGTCCCATAACGAACTTGTTGTAATAACCTAAAAGAAAAATAGAGAAAAAAAGAGCGCCCAAAAACGCATCTAAGTGCAGACTGTCTGTACCAATTTATTAAGTAATTAACATAAAACACACATAAGAATCACACTCACAATTTAAAAGATTAAAACATGCGGTGTATAATATCACCCGATGAGTTCTCTTTTTCCTCCTGCTTTACTAGCGTGGCGTGCGGCGTCAGTGACCCAGCTGTCTGTAGGTGTGTTGGGATTTAACCAATCCGGTAGTCACTTCCGTAACTCAACCCTCCGCTATTGGTTGGTTCACGAAGGTTGTTAGAATCCTTCTCCCAATAGAGTATTAAGTCTCTTTGACACAGGGAAGAAAAATATTTAAACTGGACCATACAAAGGCATATTAGCCATGCATAACAAGGTATCCTCAGCCCGCTGAGTGTAAATCGATCACAAGAAATACACAACAAAAGGCGGCTTCACTGGATTTGAACAAATTATGTAAAGAGCAATATTACTGCCCCCTCACTCAGTGAGGGGGCAGTAATATTGCTCTTTACATAATTTGTTCAAATCCAGTGAAGCCGCCTTTTGTTGTGTATTTCTTGTGATCGATTTACACTCAGCGGGCTGAGGATACCTGTTATGCATTGTTTAATATGCCTTTGTATGGTCCAGTTTAAATATTTTTCTTCCCTGTGTCAAAGAGACTTAATACTCTATTGGGAGAAGGATTCTAACAACCTTCGTGAACCAACCAATAGCGGAGGGTTGAGTTACGGAAGTGACTACCGGATTGGTTAAATCCCAACACACCTACAGACAGCTGGGTCACTGACGCCGCACGCCACGCTAGTAAAGCAGGAGGAAAAGAGAACTCATCGGGTGATATTATACACCGCATGTTTTAATCTTTTAAATTGTGAGTGTGATTCTTATGTGTGTTTTATGTTAATTACTTAATAAATTGGTACAGACAGTCTGCACTTAGATGCGTTTTTGGGCGCTCTTTTTTTCTCTATTTTTCTTTTAGTGGTAGGGATAGTTTAGTATTTTAGGGGTTAAATAATTTAATATAGATGGCGGCGGGGTAGGGGGGTTAAATTAGGGGTTAATAATTTTAAAATAGGTGGCGGCGGGGTAAGGGCTCACTTTAGGGGGTAGGTAAGGTAGATGGCGGCGGGATAGGGGCTCACTTTAGGGGGTAGGTAAGGTAGATGGCGGTGGTGTTAGGGGCTCACTTTAGGGGGTTATAGATTTAATATAGCTGGCGGCGGGGTCCGGGAGCGGCGGTTTAGGGGTTAATAACTTTATTAAGTGGCGGCGGTTTAGGGGTTAATAACTTTTTTTAT
Source organism: Bombina bombina (assembly GCF_027579735.1). Lineage (NCBI taxonomy): Eukaryota > Metazoa > Chordata > Amphibia > Anura > Bombinatoridae > Bombina > Bombina bombina. The sequence goes on from NC_069504.1 coordinate 499,375,878, forward strand.
TGTTAGGATAGTGAGGGGGGATAGCGGATAGAGGGTTAGACGTGTCGGGCTATGTTTAGGAGGCGTGTTAGACAGTGCGGGGGATTTCATACTTTAGTCAGGTTGTGTAGGCGCCGGCAGTTTCTAACGTGGCGCAAGTCACTGGCGAGGCCAGAAATTTGTACTTACACAGATTTCTGGACATCGCTGGTTTATCAGACTTACGGCACGTTAGCATCTGACGGCGCCGTATATTGGATAGCTCGAGTTGCGAGCTGAAACTGCGGGCGACGCGGGTTCTTTCGCTTGCGCCGCAAACTACGCCGTATATCGGATCGCGCCCCAAATCTCTAAATTTGATGGCATGGAAATTGAACGCTTAGTGCTTTGTCATAGAGGTTTTTCTGACTCAGTGATTAGCACTATGATACAGGCTCGTAAGTCTGTTTCCAGGAAAATGTATCATCAGGTTTGCAAAACCTATATTTCTTGGTGTTCCTCTCATAATTATTCTTGGCATTCTTTCAGAATTCCTAGGATTTTACAGTTTCTTCAGGATGGTTTGGATAAGGGTTGTCTGCAAATACTTTGAAAGGACACATTTCTGCTCTTTCTCTCTTATTTCATAGAGAGATTGCTAAACTTCCTGATATTCACTGTTTTGTTCAGGCTTTGATTCGTATTAAACCTGTTATTAAATCTATTTCATCTCCTTGGAGTCTCAACTTGGTTTTGAAAATTTTGCAGGCTTCTCCTTTTGAGGCTATGCATTCTTTGGATATTAAATAACTTTCTTGGAAAGTGTTATTTCTTTTGGCTATCTCTTCTGCTAGAAGAGTTTCTGAGTTGTCTGCTCTCTCTTGTGTGTCTCCTTATGTGATTTTCAGTCAAAATAAAGCTGTTTTGCAGACTTCATTAAAATTTTTGCTTAAAGTTGTGAATTCTAACAACATCAATAGGGAAATTGTTGTTCCTTCTTTATGTCCTAATCCTAAGAATACTCTTGAAAGGTCTTTACATTCTTTGGATGTGGTAAGAGCTTTGAAATATTATGTTGAGGCTAGTGATGTCGCGAATTGTTCGCCGGCGAATAGTTCCCGGCGAACATAGCATGTTCGCGTTCACTGCGGCGGGCGAACATATGCGATGTTCGATCCGCCCCCTATTCATCATAATTGAGTAATACTTTGACCCTGTACCTCACAGTCAGCAGGCACATTCCAGCCAATCAGCAGCAGACCCTCCCTCCCAGACCCTCCTACCTCCTGAACAGCATCCATTTTAGATTCATTCGGAAGCTGCATTGTTAGTGAGAGGAGGGACAGTGTAGCTGCTGCTGATTTAGTAGGGAAATCTATAGCTAGGCTAGTGTATTCAGTGTCCACTACAGTCCTGAAGGACTCATCTGATCTCTGCTGTAAGGACAGCACCCCAAAAAGCCCTTTTTAGGGCTGCTTTTTTTTCCCCTGTGTAATCTAATTGCAGTTGCCTGCCTGCCAGCGTGTGTGTCAGGCTCACAGCGTATACTGTGCCCACTTGCCCAGTGCCACCACTCATATCTGGTGTAACAGTAGTGTAGATTTAAAAAAAACAACACTTTTTTGACTGTGTTAAATAATAGCAGTCAGTTTCCTTCATACATGTGCGTTTAAGTGCCTGCCTGCCAGGGCACAGTGTCACCCCAGTGCAACTCATATCTGGTGTAACAGTAGTGTAGATTTAAAAAAACAACAACACTTTTTTGACTGTGTTAAATAATAGCAGTCAGTTTCCTTCATACATGTGCGTTTAAGTGCCTGCCTGCCAGGGCACAGTGTCACCCCAGTGCAACTCATATGTGGTGTAACAGTAGTGTAGATTTAAAAAAAAACCAACACTTTTTTGACTGTGTTAAATAATAGCAGTCAGTTTCCTTCACACGTGTGCGTTTAAGTGCCTGCCTGCCAGGGCACAGTGTCACCCCAGTGCAACTCCTATGTGGTGTAACAATAGTGTAGATTTTAAAAAAAAAAAAACACTTTTTTGACTGTGTTAAATAATAGCAGTCAGTTTCCTTCACACGTGTGCGTTTAAGTGCCTGCCTGCCAGGGCACAGTGTCACCCCAGTGCAACTCATATCTGGTGTAACAGTAGTGTAGATTTAAAAAACAACAACACTTTTTTGACTGTGTTAAATAATAGCAGTCAGTTTCCTTCACACGTGTGCGTTTAAGTGCCTGCCTGCCAGGGCACAGTGTCACCCCAGTGCAACTCATATCTGGTGTAACAGTAGTGTAGATTTAAAAAAAAAAAACACTTTTTTGACTGTGTTAAATAATAGCAGTCAGTTTCCTTCACACGTGTGCGTTTCAGTGCCTGCCTGCCAGGGCACAGTGTCACCCCAGTGCAACTCATATCTGGTGTAACAGTAGTGTACATACCTGATGGGACAGTGTAGCTGCTGCTGATTTAGTAGGGAAATCTATAGCTAGGCTAGTGTATTCAGTGTCCACTACAGTCCTGAAGGACTCATCTGATCTCTGCTGTAAGGACAGCACCCCAAAAAGCCCTTTTTAGGGCTGCTTTTTTTCCCCTGTGTAATCTAATTGCAGTTGCCTGCCTGCCAGCATGTGTGTCAAGCTCACAGCATATACTGTGCCCACTTGCCCAGTGCCACCACTCATATCTGGTGTAACAGTAGTGTAGATTTAAAAAAAACAACACTTTTTTGACTGTGTTAAATAATAGCAGTCAGTTTCCTTCATACGTGTGCGTTTAAGTGCCTGCTTACCAGGGCACAGTGTCACCCCAGTGCAACTCATATCTGGTGTAACAGTAGTGTAGATTTAAAAAAAACAAAACACTTTTTTGACTGTGTTAAATAATAGCAGTCAGTTTCCTTCACACGTGTGCGTTTAAGTGCCTGCCTACCAGGGCACAGTGTCACCCCAGTGCAACTCATATCTGGTGTAACAGTAGTGTAGATTTAAAAAAACAAACACTTTTTTGACTGTGTTAAATAATAGCAGTCAGTTTCCTTCACACGTGTGCGTTTAAGTGCCTGCCTGCCAGGGCACAGTGTCACCCCAGTGCAACTCATATCTGGTGTAACAGTAGTGTAGATTTAAAAAAACAAACACTTTTTTGACTGTGTTAAATAATAGCAGTCAGTTTCCTTCACATGTGTGCGTTTAAGTGCCTGCCTGCCAGGGCACAGTGTCACCCCAGTGCAACTCATATCTGGTGTACTGGGGTGACACTGTGTCCTGGCAGGCAGGCACTTAAACGCACACGTGTGAAGGAAACTGACTGCTATTATTTAACACAGTCAAAAAAGTGTTGTTTTTTTTTAAATCTACACTACTTTCAACTCATAATACAAGCGTAACCCGACGAGCTCAATAAGCTTACTTCTAGCACAGTTAACACTTGAGAAAGAGCGTTAAATAGCGCTCCACTCGTAATCTGGTCCACAATCTTAAAAATAATATTGAAATATAATCATGCTATGTGCGACTTAGGACAATAAATGTTAAATTTTAACTATAATAACCAAACTGGACATTTTGTGAAATGGTATGCACAGTATTTAATTGACTGCAAAGCTATTTAGGGCTTAATTTCTCAATCCCTTCTTCCCACTTTGACTGCAGGTTCACAAAAGCAAATCTGCAGTCAGGCTTTATCTGATGACTTCCCTGTCCTGTTCTCCAGCTCTTAGGGGGAGAATTTCAATATCCCCGGTCTCGTCCGACCTGGGAGATTGACTGTTCCTGCCCACGTGTGATAGGCTTTGCATGGGCAGGGGTTGCATGTGAACGCACAGGAGCACTTGTGTGCAATGGTAAATGCGGGCAGCGTATTGCTGCCCACCAGAGGAGAAGTCCGGCATATAGGGGTGAATATGTACACCCATGGTTGATAAATGGAGCCCTTAGTTGGAGATTTTTAATTATAAAAATGTATGCTCCGAGATTCCCTTAGACCCTACACTTTACAGATTAAAATAAAAAAAATCATTGAAATACTATAAAAAATGCAGTGAGACCAGATTTTTAGTAGCATTTACATTTTAGTGACCGTATCTCACTTGACTTTATGTTCTAGTTTTTCATCAAGCATGCTAAGTAGTAGTACTAGATGGAAAAACTGCCTGGTCCTACACTCTTTAGTGGATAATGAGACTGGAGAAGACATTTAAGCCTGAGGGCCTGATATTCAAAAGCTCGCCAGGCATGGAGAGAAATCATTTTAGACAATATATTGTAATGTAGGAGTCTCTGTTTCACATAATGAACATTACATATTGAGATAACAATCTTTCAAATTAAAATTTGGTTTCTATTTTTTAGGGACCTTTCCATACTGACAAGATGTTTTAGATCATCTCACCGGAGTGGAGAGCTTTTGAATATCAGGCCCTTAGTGAGCCCAATGGAGAATGAAAAGCCATGATTGTATGTTTTTCAAACATATCCTATAATGTATCAGAATATTTTAAAACACCCAGTAGAGGCACTAGAAAATCCAGCAAACAAACAGCTTAACTGACCTGTAACCATTGTTTGCAAGGGCCTCTCAAGACCTGAGTGATATTATGTCCAATATCTGCTGTACACTAAGATTGGTTGATCACATTATGTTGTCTGTTTTATGACCTTCAATGTATTTTTCAATGTAGAGGGAGAACAGTTCTGTTCTTCGCATTGAACTGGATGCCTGCAGACAGCAGTTGGAACTGGAGAAAAGCCGTGGAGTAGCCTTGCAGAACAGGATTGGAGAGCTGGAGTTCAAGTGCAGAGCCAAGGAAACAACTAAAGAGGTGTGTGAGCAGATAATTTACTCAGATTTTATCTACATAATACAGATTTAATTATCACTGACTTATAATAGTCCCAATAGGAACTAAAGAAAGATAACTAAAAGGGTGTATTATATAATAATGTATCAATATATACTAAACACTTTGCAAAAATGTAGGATATTAGATTAGTATATCTTTAAAAATGATGTGCATTAAATTATAATAACATGACTGTATTTTCCAATACAATGTATATTGTTTCCGGTTAGTTATATAAATCACTCACGGCTAGATTACGAGTTTTGCGTTATGAGTGAAAAAGCCTCATAATGCTGCTTTTTCACTACCGCTACTATTACGAGTCTTGCAGGTATAGGTGTACTGCACACTTTTTTGGCCGTAACGCAACGTAACTACCGCACCTTTCAAAAAGTCCTTTTTCAATGGGACTTCCATAGCGCCGGTATTACGAGTTTTGCCTGGGAGGCCAAAAAGTGAGCAGTACAGCCTATACCGCCAAGATTCGTACCGCCATCTAAAGTCAGTAGTTATGAGTTTACGTTACAAATCTGTAGCATAAAACTCATAACTAAAGTGTTACAAAGTACACTAACATCCATAAGCTACCTATTAACCCCTAAACCGAGGCCCTCCCGCATCACAAACAGTAAAATAAAATTATTAACCCCTAAACCGCCACTAGTTAAATATTATTAACCCCTAATCTGCCGCCACTACAATAAACATATTAACCCCTAAACCGCCACTAGTTAAATATTATTAACCCCTAATCTGCCACCCCCAACGTCACAGCCGCCACTATACTAAAGTTATTAACCCCTAAACCTAACCCTAAGTCTAACCCTAACACCCCTAACTTTAATATAATTAAAATAAATCTAAATAAAATTTACTATCATTAACTTAATAATTCCTTTTTTAAAACTAAATACTTACCTGTAAAATAAACCCTAAGATAGCTACAATATAACTAATAGTTACATTGTATCTAGCTTAGGGTTTATTTTTATTTCACAGGCAAGTTTGTATTTATTTTAACTATGTAGACTAGTTAGTAAATAGTTATTAACTATTTACTGGCTACCTAGTTAAAATAAATACAAATTTACCTGTAAAATAAAACCTAACCTGTCTTACACTAACACCTAACATTACACTACAATTAAATCAATTACATTAATTAAATACAATTAATTAAATTACAAAAAAAATAAACACTAAATTACACAAAATAAAAAAGAAATTATCAAATATTTAAACTAATTACACCTAATCTAATAGCCCTATCAAAATAAAAAAGCCCCCCAAAATAAAAAAAAACCTAGCCTACACTAAACTGCCAATGGCCCCTAAAAGGGCCTTTTGCGGGGCATTGCCCCAAAGAAATCAACTCTTTTATCTGTAAAAAAAAAATACAAACAACCCCCCAACAGTAAAACCCACCACCCACACAACCAAACCCCCCAAATAAAATCCTACCTAAAAAAACTAAGCTCCCCATTGCCCTGAAAAGGGCATTTGGATGGGCATTGCCCTTAAAATGGCATTTAGCTCTTTTTCTTTGCCCAAACCCTAAGCTAAAAATAAAACCCACCCAATAAACCCTTAAAAAAAAAACTAACACTAACCCCCAAAGATCTACTTACAGTTTTTGAAGACCGGACATCCATCCTCATCAAGCCGGGATAAGTCTTCATCCAAGTGGGCAGAAGTCCTCAACGAAGCCGGGAGAAGTCTTCATCCAAGCGGCAAGAAGTGGTCCTCCAGGCGGGCAGAAGTATTCATCCAGGCGGCATCTTCTATCTTCATCCTTTCTGACGCGGAGCGGCTCCATCTTCAAGACATCCGTCGCGGAGCATCCTCTTCTGTTGACGGCTACTGAAGTATGAAGGTTCCTTTAAGGGACGTCATCATCTGTAAAATAAAACCTAACCTGTCTTACACTAACACCTGACATTACACTACAATTTAATCAATTACATTAATTAAATACAATTAACTAAATTACAAACAAAAATAAACACTAAATTACACAAAATAAAAAAGAAATTATCAGAAGGACCACTTCTTGCCGCTTGGATGAAGACTTCTCCTGGCTTCGTTGAGGACTTCTGCCCGCTTGGATGAAGACTTCTCCTGGTTGATGAGGATGGATGTCCGGTCTTCAAAAACTGTGGATCATCAGGGGTTAGTGTTAGGTTTTTTTTAAGGGTTTATTGGGTGGGTTTTATTTTTAGCTTAGGGTTTGGGCAAAGAAAAAGAGCTAAATTCCCTTTTAAGGGCAATGCCCATCCAAATGCCCTTTTCAGGGCAATGGGGAGCTTAGGTTTTTTAGGTAGGATTTTATTTGGGGGGGTTGGTTGTGTGGGTGGTGGGTTTTACTGTTGGGCCCTTTTAGGGCTATTGGCAGTTTAGTTTAGGCTAGGGTTTTTTTTATTTTGGGGGGGCTTTTTATTTTGATAGGGCTATTAGATTAGGTGTAATTAGTTTAAATATTTGATCATTTCTTTTTTATTTTGTGTAATTTAGTGTTTATTTTTTTTGTAATTTAGTTAATTGTATTTAATTAATGTAATTGATTTAATTGTAGTGTAATGTTAGGTGTCAGTGTAACTCAGGTTAGGTTTTATTTTACAGGTAAATTTGTATTTATTTTAACTAGGTAGCTAGTAAATAGTTAATAACTATTTACTAACTAGTCTACCTAGTTAAAATAAATACAAACTTAGCTTTGAAATAAAAATAAAACCTAAGATAGCTACAATATAACTATTAGTTATATTATAGCTAGGTTAGGTTTTATTTTATAGGTAAGTATTTAGTTTTAAATAGGAATTATTTAGTTAATGATAGTAATTTTTATTTAGATTTATTTTAATTATGTTAAAGTATGAGGTGTTAGGGTTCGGGTTATGTTAGGGTTAGACTTAGGGTTAGGTTTAGGGGTTAATAACTTTAGTATAGTGGCGGCGACATTGGGGCCGGCAAATTAGGAGTTAATAAGTGTAGGTAGGTGGCGGCGGCGACATTAGGGGCGGCAGATTAGGGGTAATAAGTGTATGGTGGTGTTGGCGATGTTGGGGGCGGCAGATTAGGGGTGTTTAGACTCGGGGTTTATGTTAAAGTGTTAGGTGTAAACATAACTTTTCTTTCCCCATAGGAATCAATGGAGCTGCGTTACGGAGCTTTACGCTCCTTTATTGCAGGTGTTAGGCTTTTTTTTAGCCAGCTCTCCCCATTGATGTCTATGGGGAAATCGTGCACAAGCACGTAAAACCGGCTGGTATTTGTGTGCGGTATGGAGCTCAACGCTGCCATATTGCCTGCTAACGCCGGGTTTTTGCAAACCTGTAATAGCAGCACTATAGGAAGGTGAGCGGTGGAAATAACTTGCAAATTATTACCAAGCCGCTCATAACGCAAAACTCTTAATTTGGCTGTAAGTTTTGAATCAGGTGTGTTCCATGGCATCATTTTTGTGTGACGTTTAGAAATTAATCGTTAGGGTGGCACTAACTGCTGAGCAGAGCAGACACTTTCTCTGACAGCTCTGCTTTAATAACCACATAGAAGCCTGGCCTCTACCTCACTCCAAGTCCTAGTCAGCTGTGGTGATTATCTCCAGACTTGAAGCACACTGTGGTGGGGGATTTTGGAGCCAGATACTCTTAGGATCTCCGACTTTGTCTTGTTGGTCCCCACTTGTTTTGGAGAGGAAGTCTGCTCACCATCTTGTCTGCACGTGAACATGAAGAATCCTAAACTGCATCATTAACCATTGAGCACAGTCATAGACAGAAAGAGGACTAATACTTGGCTGTTCATGAGTAAGCTGATGTAGAGGGACTGCCCCCTGGACCAAAATAGAGGCAGTAGCAGTTAGGACTATGTGTGGACAGCAGAGGAATTCCACAAAGTGCTTTCCTTCACTTGAGGGAGTGAGTTGGAGTTAAGGGCTGGGAGGCCTGTTAGTCATCTGTGTGCATTTCACAGCCTGTCCCCACTACAGTGCATGCGTTTGCAAACCAAGAGACCTTATAACACTGCTGTCTTCCTTATTGATATAGCCCTAAGATAAAAGGAGCCCCATATTAAGGCCCAGAGCTTGGGCTCACCATTAATCGTTCTCCTGAAGCCAAGATTAACCCTCAAGACTGAAGTTGCTTCCTTATTCAAGACCCATTAATTTTGCTGTGTGGAACTTACAAAACTTCTAGTTCCTGACACCCTTTTTCTGTGCTATTATATTTTGGGACTTAAAGGCTTTGTTTAATTCTAAGAAAATACAAAAATACAGGCTTAAACACTAGTTCAAAATATCAATATTATAAAAATAATAAATGCTGTAATAAACAAAACTTCCCTTTTGATGGAAAACGCAGCCAGCCCTGGTGTCTCTCAAACCAGCAGAAAAGGAATATGGCAGCGCTGTATTATCTCAGGGATATATATCGATCCAGCTTCTCTCCTCTGCTACTTCTTGAAACATGTAACCTCAAGAAAGAGAGCCAACATAGTACAGTACAGCCAGAAAATACAATTGCACTAAATGGAAAATACTCACAGGGTTATGCAAATAAGATTAACTTTATTCAGGATGCTGGAGTCTTTATAAAAAAACAACAGTATCCATTTAATGGTTAAAAAGCTCATATAATAAGTCTCAACTGGTTTCAGTAACACAGCACCTTTCTCAAGAGTTAAAATCAAAGAATGAAAACCGAGCTAATCGCATAAACACCTGTGAACAATTTAAAGGTAAAAAACCTCAGGAATATCAAAGTTGGGAGTAGTTTACATCAGGCAGATATATACCTACCACACATAAGAGGGGAACCTTATTCTGTTTGAATCATGATCGACTGTCCATCCTGCAAATTTAAAAAATTCATACCAAAAAATCTCTATCATAGTGTGATTTACTTATAATACTATGGCCTCTAGTTATCAAGCCGTCAACCTCAAATACGCTGGAATTCCGTAGCGTATTTATGGCGAGGCTGATTCGCCTAAGTTATCAAGCCCTACACACCGGCAAAAGTAGGATATAGTGACGTAAGCTTCGATTCGCCTGACTCAGTCCGACACAGATCGATGCTTACGTCACTCCAGATGTTCCGAACGCAGGTTCGGCACAATCTGACTACTTTTGGTAGTTATCAAACTACTACCAGGTACGCTCGCCACTATTCTGGGCCAGCGTACCTGTATTTTAATCCGCCGCCCTGGAGGTGGCGGATCCCATAGGAATCAATGGGAGTCTGACCATAGTGAAAGCTCATGTTCGCTGCTGCCCGATATCCCATTGATTTCTATGGGAGATGTCTGCACCTAACACCCTAACATGTACCCCGAGTCTAAACACCCCTAATCTGCCCCTCCCTACACCGCCGCAACTAAATAAAGTTATTACCCCCTAAACCGCCGCTCCCGGACCCCGCCGCAACTATAATAAATATGTTAACCCCTGAACCACTGCTCCCAGACCCTGCCGCCACCTACATAATACCTATTAACCTCTATCCTGCCCCCCCTATACCGCCGCCACCTATAATAAATGTATTAACCCCTATCCTGCCCCCCCTATACCGCCTCCACTGTAATAAAATTATTAACCCCTAAACCTAAGTCTAACACTAACCCTAACACCCCCCTAACTTAAATATTAATTAAATAAATCTAAATAATAGCACTCTTCTTAACTAAATTAATCCTATTTAAAACTAAATACTTACCTATAAAATAAACCCTAATATAGCTACAATATAATTAATAATTACATTGTAGCTATTTTAGGATTTATATTTATTTTACAGGCAACTTTGTATTTATTTTAACTAGGTACAATAGCTATTAAATAGTTATTAACTATTTAATAGCTAACTAGTTAAAATAATTACAAAATTACCTGTAAAATAAATCCTAACCTAAGGTACAATTAAACCTAACACTACACTATCATTAAATTAATTAAATAAATTACTAGCCAATACCTACAATTAAATACAATTAAATAAACTAAACTAAATTACAAAAAAAACAAAACACAAAATTACAGAAAATAAAAAAATATTACAAGAATTGTAAACTAATTACACCTACTCTAAGCCCCCTAATAAAAAAATAATAATAATAAAATTCCCTACCCTATTCTACATTAAAAAGTAATCAGCTCTTTTACCAGCCCTTAAAAGGGCTTTTTGCGGGGCATGCCCCAAAGTAATCAGCTCTTTTGCCTGTAAAAAAAAAATACAATTTCAAGTATTCAGAGACCAATCAAATTTTACCAGCTTGTCAGGTATAATAGTGTAGTGTACCATACTCAGTTACCTTTTAGTCATCCCCACCATAGTCCTGCTTCGCACAAAAGTTCCACCTTTTGATACCCACCCTATTTTTTTTCCAGGGAGATTAGTTATGTGTCACCTGCTTTCCCATATGTAGGCCTTGTTAGAAGCTTCATAGGTATACAAGCTGATACTGTGGTGGGTAGGGTTGCCACCATTGTTGTTCCTGTCTGTTAAATACCTGCATTAACCTTATCATAGCTATCATTAACCTTACATATGTGACAACTATATGCACTAATCAGAAGCCACATGAACATACATGCACCACACACACACACATTTGCACATATATACAGCTGCCACATGCACATTGCACACACATACAGCCACCCACGTTTGCACATATTTACAGCCACCACATGCACACAGACAGCCATATATACCTGCAACCCCATACACCCAGAAACACAGACATCAATACTTAATGTGATTTCTTGCTCAATATTTGTACACATATATACAGGTATCCACATTCACCAAGAGGCACAACTATACAGGAATAAAGACATGTATAAGGACTCATAAAAACCACACACATGCACAAACATAGAATAGACACAACCACACTCAAACACAGAGGAAGTGGGTGAAGGGGAGGGGAATGAGCAAGTTACTGCAACTTCATCCTTGCTCTGAATTGCTGCCCTTTCTCTGCTCATGAAGCTAGATGGAGAACCTGGAGAACTTAGGTAGGAACTTGAGCTCAGGAATGTTGCTACTAGCACAAGCAGGAGGGTAGAAGCTACTTGTATCTGCTCTGTAATCTGCATGCAACAGCCTTGGCACTTACAGTAATATACTGATAAAAATGACTGCTCTGGTTTCCCCCTTGCTCATGTTCTGCCCACCTGCTCTGTTTAATGATAATGTAAAAGTATTCTGTGTGTTGTGCTGCTAGGGGGAAGGATAACTTGATAACCCTTTTCCTGCTAACTGCATAAATACTGGATTAGGATTGCCAGTATTTACACAGCACCAACATCGGCTGGTGGCAACTAAATACCAGCTGGTGCTAGGGAAATGCAGGCTTGGTAGCTAGTCGAATGGAGGGGGACTTTGATTGTTTCTATTGTTATGAATGTTTTTGGCAGTTGTCTATGCTTGCTTCTCTACAACCTGGGTTCTGCTGTTACAAATTTGGACTCATTATCATGTGATTCCTTTAATTGAACCCAGTGCTTAGGTTATCTCACTAGATCACGTGTTCCTGATGTGGCCCATACCCCCCCCCCTCTTTTCTTGTTGTTGTTGAAGTTGGTTTTATTTGTATTATTACTGTTTTATTCTTTTTTTTCTCATGCTCCTGTAGTCCAGGTGATTAATACTCAATGTGATTTCTTGCTAGTGAGGAGGGGCTTTATCACTACAAACTTGCTGCCCCCATCCCCAATTTAAGAGACTGGGTCTATTAGTGTTTGACCAGTGATACATTCAGTAGAGCTTCAGTAATTTTCTGCTTCCTGGGGCGCCCTCTCAGTTTAACCTGTAGGTGGGAGGAAGGGGGTGGGGGGGAGTGTAGGGACTCTTCTTGTTTCTCCTTTATTTTTTTTCTTCCATTTCTTTATTTTTTTCTTTTCCCTCTTCATCCCTCATGCTTCCCACCCTATTTTTTTCTCCTTCTCTCTCTGAGTTGCTGGTCATTTTTCAGAACCTGTCATACAAGTATAAGTACTCTTACGCTTAATGTTCAGGAACTAAATTCCCCAAACAAATAGAGTCTTTTTTTAGAGACTTAACTAAACAGCAGGTTGACAATGCATTCCTTCAAAAGACACATTAGTTGGAAAATCTTCCACACCCCTTTAGGCCTTGTCAGCTACCTATAGCCTGAAACTAGAGGAATAGCTTAGGTTAAAAAGGGAAACCTGCTTATTGGTAGGGTCTTTAATGCAGAATGGGACCCTATGTTAGATAAGAAGACTCGGAGGGCGAAGGGTTTGGACAAAGTTACAATAGCAATTTCCAAACCATTTTGCAACTTAGCCATGCAACTTAACCCGTTTTGATACCTGGTGTGCCTTCCACCCCTTCACCCGAGATTACACGTATTATTCTAGACTGCATCTCTCATTTTCTAGACTAGACTATTTTTTTATGTGATTCCTGGACTCATAGAATACAGAAAGTAACTATCCTGTATTTTCTGTGGTCCAATCAGGCCTCTCTAGTTGGTATCTACCTGATTTTCTCCTTAGTGATGTGAGAGTTCTGGATCTCCAGATAGATTTAATTCAGTTCTTGATTGTTCAAGGGATATGAAACCCAAAATTTTGTAAGGGTTTCACTTAGTTTTCAGAAATGTAATTTGTATGTTCAACTGGTTGTACTTTTTATGTTTTGCAGTTTTGCCTTCTATGTTTGCTTTGTTCCTTAATGTTTATTTATACTTATGGACTAAGTGGCTATGGACATTACCCTTGTGTTATGACTTCTCCAATTGAAACGTCTAGAATTAATGTATGGGCACTGTTATCTCTGTGGCATACTTAATGACTTTTGTATGCCTGTATTATATGTATATATATATCTCCCACTGCACTAATAGAACCATAAATTGCATACTAATAAAAGTGATGCAAATATGATACTTTTAATAGATAACTGATAGGAAAAACAGCTGCAAGCTTTCAGAACTGTAAGTTTCCTTCATCAATTAGTGATTCACAATTCAAACTCAGCTATATTTATATACTGAACGAGCTGTATATATGGAAGAATAATCTTCTGTTAGGTGACAGTGGCAAATCAAAACATGTGACTTCTAGACATGTTAGTTAGTTGTGCATAAGGTAATGTGCGCTTTATGTGTGACTAGGTTAGTTAAATCCTAAAGGCAGGAATGATGCAGTGAATAATTACATAATTTGTGTAATTTTTCATGTACTTCTGTGCATACTATTAATAATAATAATGCTTTACATCAGATATTAATACAGCAGTATTGTGATATTGCACTCAAGCGCAACACTTAACTCACCACTTGTGATACGAGTGCAATAAGAGCACTAATAGCGCCTGCTGCACTATTTAATAAATGTATAGTCTCTAATAAAGTGTTGCAGAATTGTTCATTCTCTTGCAGATGAACTATTATTTTATATAAAAATATGTTACATTTTCTTCCAGGGTCATGATGACATCATTGGAACCACCTCTCAGTCAGAAAGGTGAGTAAGCAAAGGGTTGCACAGTTTACATGTGGTGTAGGGTACAAATGGAGATGTGGACTAGCTTAATGTAACTCTGCTACCTAGTTTTTTATATTATTGTATTGAATGAGGTTGATATCAATTTTTAGAAGACCTGATCTAGTGTATCTTCATAACTTATTTGATTTTTATTTTATTTTTTACTTTTTTGTCATAAATCATACATTAGCACAAAAAAACTAAACATATGAATGATTGTCTTACTATATGCAAACGTCTTCAGTTCTGTATTAGATGATCTCACATCCAAGGTGGACAACCTTGAAAAACTGCTGGAAAAGGAAAAAGAAGAAAAGAAGCAAATGGAAAATGTGATATTTACTTTGAAAGAGGTAAAAGGCTATAGGTCATTGTTCAAACAAATTGTGGTGCTGCAAGTAAATTCAAGGAATCGCCTTCCACAAATGGACAAATGGGTAAAGGAGTGGAAAAATACCTAGGGTGGGTTTAATTAGATACGGAGACATAGCTCGCCATCTCTTTCTTACTGCCTTTAGTTAAAGTGACATAATACTCATGCTAAATCACTTAAAAGTGATGCAGTATAAATGTAAAAAGCTGACAGGAAAATATCACGTGAGCATCTTTATGTAAAAAAAGTAAGATAATTTACCTCACAATTTCCTCAGCTTACCAGAGTACATGCTCTGTAAAAAGGTATGCTTCAGCTGCAGGTAAAAGGTCCGGGACAGGCATACTGATTTGGGTGTTAATACTTAGGACATTTTGAGGTAAAATATCTTTCTTTTTACATAGAGATGTTCAGGTGATATTTTCTAGGCAGCTTTTCACAGCTATACTGCATCACTTCCAAGTGTTTCAACATTTGAGTATCTTGTCCCATTAACCGGACATTCGAATGGACAAAAGCACATGCTCTTATTTGTTTTGAGTATGTGACTGTTTGAATTACTTTCCCAAGTATGCCCTGGCATTGCAGCTCTTATGCAAAACACCTCCTGTGAGTTAATGAGGAGTGGCAGTTGCACAACCCTCCAATCACCAACTGAGAGGGAATTTACACCTTGGGTGGGTTAAATACATAGAGGCCGAATTATCAAATGTCTGTCGGACCTGATCCGACAGTGCGGATTAGGTCCGACAGACATCGCTGAATGCGGAGAGCAATACGCTCTCCATATTCAGCATTGCACCAGCAGCTCACAAGAGCTGCTGGTGCAACGCCGCCCCCTGCAGACTCACGTCCAATGGGCCGCCCGCAGGGAATTGTGGCGCTGCTTCATAACTGCTGTTCCTGGTGAGTCTGAAGACTCGCCAGAAATACGGGCCCACAAGCTCCATTCGGAGCTTGATAAATGGGCCTCTTAGGCTGAGTATTGGTTGATTTCAGACTAGATTACAAGTGGTGCACTTGGCTTTTTGCACACGTCGGAAATAGAGCATGTATTACAAGTTGAAAGTAAATTTGTTTGCTTGAGAGCAGTCGTTATTTACGCTCATCGGGATAGCGCTACTGAAGAACTTGCGTAAATGGTAGTGAGTTAAAAAAAAGTTACATAAAACATTTAAAAGTACAGTTACACTCATAAATTACTATCTGATATAAACACTATCTGATATAAATTATTTAAAAATATATATTGTAAAACAATATTAATAATAATTATTAATTATTATTATAGAGGTTCTGAAAAAAAACATATATATTCTAAAGATTTTTTAGAACCTTTTTAATAATTTTTAATTATTAATATCTTTACATTATTTTTATATTTAATATCTTCATAATGCACCTTAAGATAACTGTCTTCAAGTGCACTAACTTGACGCTGCGTTAGACCTACAGCACTTAACCTGAATTGCGATTCGCATATTGTACATTCAAATGTTCTTCAAATAAAGAATGAAATATTTATATTTCTATATATATTTCTTAATTTGTCTTTATATTTTTTATTTAATATATATATATATATATATATATATATCTATATAAATATATACAGGTATAGGTATACATACAGATGAATATTGAAATATATATATAAACATATATATATATATTACACAGCCCTTAGTCGTTAATCCTCCTATTACAACAAATTCACATAATCTGTAATTTCACAAAACAGTGGAATTTTCTTTTTATGCTCAGCAGATTACGCCTGTGGTAGGCTTTTTCTGTTGCCCCTTTAACGTCTATGTTATCCGAATAATTTTAGTTTGTGCACAGTTCACAATGAGCTTGATAACAGCTTTTAGCTTTTTGTATTTAAAACATGTAAAACGCACACATAGTCAATAAAATATGTTTTAATGCATGCTTTACATAAAAAATATCTCAAGCTATCTATGATTGAACATCTGTGCTTAGAATCACCCTGACACAAGGCCTGCCAATGTCTGTGTCTGTCTTCTTACTTTTGAATGTACACTATGCCGTGTATATGTGGGGGATGTCTGAAGGAAGAACACATATTGAAGATAAGGTTGTATCTTGTAAGGATAAAGGCAACTTGGATGTGTCACATTGTTCTATAGAAAGGACTTCAAATGTATGTTGTTACATGCTCTTTTCTGTAATGATTCCAGGCACAATGCATTGCATAACATCTAGCATACCCCCCAACTGTCCCGATTTTCGCGGGACAGTCCCGATTTTAGGGGTCTGTCCCTCTGTCCCGAGATGCTAGCCATCTGTCCCGATTTGCCCAAGGCATTTAAAAAAAAAAAAAAATTTTTTTTTTTTTTTAAAAAAAAAATTCTATTGGACCCATACTCAGAAGCAGCTGGCTTTGCTCTCACAGGGTTAGATACCTGTTATATTCCCTGTGGAAAAGGAATGGTGTGTGGGTTAAGCAGGAGTAAGAAGGCTGTATACACTCTGACCGCGGGTAATGGTGACCTCTCTAACCTACCTCTGGTAATGATGATATCTAACCCCTGGTGATAATACTAGCATGCCTTCAGTTTTATACAATGAGCAGTGCTAATACCAGGGTAACGAACAGTGTAACGAACAGTGGCAGCCGCAGACTGCCAGCTAATGTGCTTACCAACCCCAGGACCCCATACAATGAATTACAGATACCCATATATGATGTAGTGTGTGTGTCTATCTGTATCCATAACTGTGTGTGTGTATCTGTATGTATACGTTTATGCTATGTAGTGTGTGTGTCTGCATGTATAAATGTAAGCTATATAGTGTGTGTATGTGTATCTGCATGTATAAGTGTGTATCTGCATGTATAAGTGTATGCTATGTAGTATGTGTGTGTCTGCATGTATAAGTGTATACTATGTAGTGTCTGTGTATCTGCATGTATAAGTGTATGCTGCATGTATAAGTGTATGCTATGTAGTGTGTGTGTATCTGCATGTGTAAGTGTATGCTATGTAGTGTGTATGTATCTGCATGTATAAGTGTATGCTATGTAGTGTGTGTGTATCTGCATGTATAAGTGTATGCTATGTAGTGTGTGTGTGTGTATCTGCATGTGTAAGTGTATGCTATGTAGCGTGCTACTGTGCATTTTTGCTGACTTTAAAGGCCAGAATCTAGAATATTAATGGGGAATGCAGAGAGTAGTTTTAAAGAATTTATTAATAAATGTGCAATTAAGATAAAAATATTTAGCAATGTCTTTGCAAAGGCTAATTAAATACAGCGCTCACATAGCCATACCAGTGGTTTGAGCTTCTGTTTGATTTGCTGCCTAAGTGTATTAAAATATATGACTTTATTTAGAATTTTATTTTTATTACTTTGGTCTTATGATTTTTAAGCCCCGCCCACCACATTTCAATTTTTTTGCCGGGGGGGGGGGGTGGGGGGGGGGGTGTCCCTCTTTTGAATTTTGAAATGTTGGGAGGTATGATCTAGGGTTGAAAAAAAAGCAGTGTGGGATAAACATAATTTGAGGGTAAAATTATAATAGTGCCCTAACAAATTGTATGCACTAGGTCCGGCCAGTCTTCTATAAAAGTGCCATTTACACACTTGCTTTAAACCCAAATCTTTTATTTTGTATGTTTGTTTAGGAACTGGAAGATCTAAAGCATAAAAAACCAAGGGAGATCAAGGTAAATATTTGTGAGTTTTCTCTTTCTTTACAAGCAAACATAACAATTGTAGTTTTTTTATACCATTGGTTATGTAGCTTATTTTAATTATGTCTAAATATTGAAAAAAGCAGCATATTTATTATCTTTTCAGACTAAATGTTTTGATTACAAAAGAACCAAAATAGAAATGTGCACTAAGACATTCCTTAAAGGCAATGCACTGTATGAGTGAGTTATGAAAGAGAGAAAGAGGGCCTGATATTATGAGCCTCGCGCTCAGGCAAGATATTCTTAAAAATCTCGTTGGTATGGCAAGGCCCCTAGAAAATTTAGAAACACCAATTTCTTCTGTTAAGTGTGATCAGTCCACGGGTCATCATTACTTCTGGGATATTACTCCTCCCCAACAGGAAGTGCAAGAGGATTCACCCAGCAGAGCTGCATATAGCTCCTCCCCTCTACGTCACTCCCAGTCATTCTCTTGCACCCAACGACTAGATAGGATGTGTGAGAGGACTATGGTGATTATACTTAGTTTTATATCTTCAATCAAAAGTTTGTTATTTTAAAATAGCACCGGAGTGTGTTATTATCTCTCTGGCAGAGTTTGAAGAAGAATCTACCAGAGTTTTTGTTATGATTTTAGCCGGAGTAGTTAAGATCATATTGCTGTTTCTCGGCCATCTGAGGAGAGGTAAACTTCAGATCAGGGGACAGCGGGCAGATGAATCTGCATAGAGGTATGTAGCAGTTTTTATTTTCTGACAATGGAATTGATGAGAAAATCCTGCCATACCGATATAATGTCATGTATGTATACTTTACACTTCAGTATTCTGGGGAATGGTACTTCACTAGAATTACACTGTAAGAAATACATAAAGCTGTTTAATAACTAGAGATTATGTTTAACGTTTTTGCTGGAATGTAAAATCGTTTTCATTTACTGAGGTACTGAGTGAATAAATGTTTGGGCACTATTTTTCCACTTGGCAGTTGCTTAATCTGTTTTTCTGACAGTTTCTGTTCTCCCTCACTGCTGTGTGTGAGGGGGAGGGGCCGTTTTTTTGGCGCTTTTACTGCATCAAATATTTCAGTCAGCAACTCATTGTATTCCCTGCATGATCCGGTTCATCTCTACAGAGCTCAGGGGTCTTCAAAACTTATTTTGAGGGAGGTAATTTCTCTCAGCAGAGCTGTGAGAATTATAGTTTGACTGAGATAAAAAACGTTTATTCTGTAATTTGTTTCCTGCTTTCAGAATTTGTTATCTTTGCTAATGGGATTAAACCTTTGCTAAAGTTGTGTTGTTTACAAGGATTGAGGCTATAACTGTTTCAATTTATTAATTTTCAACTGTCATAGATCTTCTGTGCTTCTTAAAGGCACAGTACGTTTTAATATTATTCTAATTGAATTGTATTTCCAAGTTGCAAGTTTATTTGCTAGTGTGTTAAACATGTCTGATTCAGAGGATGATACCTGTGTCATTTGTTGCAATGCCAAAGTGGAGCCCAATAGAAATTTATGTACTAACTGTATTGATGCTACTTTAAATAAAAGTCAATCTGTACAAATTGAACAAATTTCACCAAACAACGAGGGGAGAGTTATGCCGACTAACTCGCCTCACGTGTCAGTACCTACATCTCCCGCTCAGAGGGAGGTGCGTGATATTGTAGCGCCGAGTACATCTGGGCGGCCATTACAAATCACATTACAGGATATGGCTACTGTTATGACTGAGGTTTTGGCTAAATTACCAGAACTAAGAGGTAAGCGTGATCACTCTGGGGTGAGAACAGAGTGCGCTGATAATATTAGGGCCATGTCAGACACTGCGTCACAGGTGGCAGAACATGAGGACGGAGAACTTCATTCTGTGGGTGACGGTTCTGATCCAAACAGACTGGATTCAGATATTTCAAATTTTAAATTTAAACTGGAAAACCTCCGTGTATTACTAGGGGAGGTGTTAGCGGCTCTGAATGATTGTAACACAGTTGCAATACCAGAGAAAATGTGTAGGTTGGATAAATATTTTGCGGTACCGACGAGTACTGAGGTTTTTCCTATACCTAAGAGACTTACTGAAATTGTTACTAAGGAGTGGGATAGACCCGGTGTGCCGTTCTCACCCCCTCCGATATTTAGAAAAATGTTTCCAATAGACGCCACCACAAGGGACTTATGGCAAACGGTCCCTAAGGTGGAGGGAGCAGTTTCTACCTTAGCTAAGCGTACCACTATCCCGGTGGAGGATAGCTGTGCTTTTTCAGATCCAATGGATAAAAAGTTAGAGGGTTACCTTAAGAAAATGTTTGTTCAACAAGGTTTTATATTGCAACCCCTTGCATGCATTGCGCCGATCACGGCTGCAGCGGCATTCTGGATTGAGTCTCTGGAAGAGAACATTGGTTCAGCTACTCTGGACGACATTACGGACAGGCTTAGAGTCCTTAAACTAGCTAATTCATTCATTTCGGAGGCCGTAGTACATCTTACTAAACTTACGGAGTAGTATTCAGGATTCGCCATTCAGGCACGCAGGGCGCTGTGGCTAAAATCCTGGTCAGCTGATGTTACTTCTAAGTCTAAATTGCTTAATATACCTTTCAAAGGGCAGACCTTATTCGGGCCCGGGTTGAAAGAGATTATCGCTGACATTACAGGAGGTAAAGGCCATGCCCTGCCTCAGGACAAAGCCAAAGCCAAGACTAGACAGTCTAATTTTCGTTCCTTTCGTAATTTCAAAGCTGGAGCAGCATCAACTTCCTCTGCACCAAAACAGGAAGGAGCTGTTGCTCGCTACAGACAAGGCTGGAAACCTAACCAGTCCTGGAACAAGGGCAAGCAGACTAGGAAACCTGCTGCTGCCCCTAAGACAGCATGAATTGAGGGCCCCCGATCCGGGATCGGATCTAGTGGGGGGCAGACTTTCTCTCTTCGCCCAGGCTTGGGCAAGAGATGTTCAGGATCCCTGGGCGCTAGAGATAATATCTCAGGGATACCTTCTGGACTTCAAATACTCTCCTCCAAGAGAGAGATTTCATCTGTCAAGATTGTCAACAATCCAGACAAAGAAAGAGGCGTTTCTACGCTGTGTACAAGAGCTCTTGTTAATGGGAGTAATCCATCCAGTTCCACGATCGGAACAGGGACAGGGGTTTTACTCAAATCTGTTTGTGGTTCCCAAAAAAGAGGGAACTTTCAGACCAATCCTGGACTTAAAGATCCTAAACAAATTCCTAAGAGTTCCATCGTTCAAGATGGAGACTATTCGGACAATTTTACCTATGATCCAAGAGGGTCAGTACATGACCACTGTAGATTTAAAAGATACTTACCTTCACATACCGATTCACAAAGATCATTATCGGTACCTAAGGTTTGCCTTCCTAGACAGGCATTACCAGTTTGTGGCTCTTCCATTCGGATTGGCTACAGCTCCAAGAATCTTCACAAAGGTTCTGGGTGCTCTTCTGGCGGTACTAAGACCGCGGGGAATCTCGGTAGCTCCATACCTAGACGACATTCTGATACAAGCTTCAAGCTTTCAAACTGCCAAGTCTCATACAGAGTTAGTGCTGGCATTTCTAAGTTCACATGGATGGAAGGTGAACGAAAAGAAAAGTTCACTCGTTCCACTCACAAGAGTTCCCTTCCTGGGGACTCTTATAGATTCTGTAGAAATGAAGATTTACCTGACAGAGGACAGGCTAACAAGACTTCAAAGTGCTTGCCGCACCCTTCATTCCATTCAACACCCGTCAGTGGCTCAATGCATGGAGGGAATCGGCTTAATGGTAGCGGCAATGGACATAGTACCCTTTGCACGCTTACACCTCAGACCACTGCAACTGTGCATGCTAAGTCAGTGGAATGGGGATTACTCAGACTTATCCCCTTCTCTGAATCTGGATCAAGAGACCAGAAATTCTCTTCTATGGTGGCTTTCTCGGCCACATCTGTCCAGGGGGATGCCATTCAGCAGACCAGACTGGACAATTGTAACAACAGACGCCAGCCTTCTAGGTTGGGGTGCCGTCTGGAATTCTCTGAAGGCTCAGGGACAATGGAGTCAGGAGGAGAGTCTCCTGCCAATAAACATTCTGGAATTGAGAGCAGTTCTCAATGCCCTCCTGGCTTGGCCCCAGTTGACAACTCGGGGGTTCATCAGGTTTCAGTCGGACAACATCACGACTGTAGCTTACATCAACCATCAGGGAGGGACAAGAAGCTCCCTAGCTATGATGGAAGTATCAAAGATAATTCTCTGGGCAGAGTCTCACTCTTGCCACCTGTCAGCAATCCACATCCCGGGAGTGGAGAACTGGGAGGCGGATTTCTTAAGTCGTCAGACTTTTCATCCGGGGGAGTGGGAACTTCATCCGGAGGTCTTTGCCCAAATACTTCGACGTTGGGGCAAACCAGAGATAGATCTCATGGCGTCTCGACAGAACGCCAAGCTTCCTCGTTACGGGTCCAGATCCAGGGATCCAGGAGCAGTCCTGATAGATGCTCTGACAGCACCTTGGGACTTCAGGATGGCTTACGTGTTTCCACCCTTCCCGTTGCTTCCGCGATTGATTGCCAGAATCAAACAAGAGAGAGCATCAGTGATTCTAATAGCACCTGCGTGGCCACGCAGGACTTGGTATGCAGACCTGGTGGACATGTCATCCTGTCCACCTTGGTCTCTACCTCTGAAACAGGACCTTCTGATACAGGGTCCCTTCAAACATCAAAATCTAACTTCTCTGAAGCTGACTGCTTGGAAATTGAACGCTTGATTTTATCAAGACGTGGGTTTTCTGAGTCAGTTATTGATACCTTAATACAGGCTAGGAAACCTGTTACCAGAAAGATTTACCATAAGATATGGCGTAAATACCTATATTGGTGTGAATCCAAAGGTTACTCTTGGAGTAAGGTTAGGATTCCTAGGATATTGTCTTTTCTACAAGAAGGTTTAGAAAAGGGTTTATCTGCTAGTTCATTAAAGGGACAGATCTCAGCTCTGTCCATTCTGTTACACAAACGTCTGTCAGAAGTTCCTGACGTCCAGGCTTTTTGTCAGGCTTTGACCAGGATTAAGCCTGTGTTTAAAACTGTTGCTCCACCATGGAGTCTAAACCTTGTTCTTAATGTTTTTCAGGGCGTTCCGTTTGAACCCCTTCATTCCATTGATATAAAGTTGTTATCTTGGAAAGTTCTATTTTTAATGGCTATTTCCTCAGCTCGAAGAGTCTCTGAATTATCAGCCTTACATTGTGATTCTCCTTATTTGATTTTTCATTCGGATAAGGTAGTCCTGCGTACTAAACCTGGGTTCTTACCTAAGGTAGTTACTAACAGGAATATCAATCAAGAGATTGTTGTTCCTTCTTTATACCCAAATCCTTCTTCAAAGAAGGAACGTCTACTGCACAACCTGGATGTAGTCCGTGCTCTAAAATTTTACTTACAGGCAACTAAGGAATTTCGACAAACGTCTTCTCTGTTTGTCATTTACTCTGGGCAGAGGAGAGGTCAAAAAGCTTCCGCTACCTCTCTTTCTTTTTGGCTTTGTAGCATAATTCGTTTAGCTTATGAGACTGCTGGACAGCAGCCTCCTGAAAGAATTACAGCTCATTCTACTAGAGCTGTGGCTTCCACTTGGGCCTTCAAGAATGAGGCCTCTGTTGAACAGATTTGCAAGGCTGCAACTTGGTCTTCGCTTCATACTTTTTCCAAATTTTCCAAATTTGACACTTTTGCTTCATCGGAGGCTATTTTTGGGAGAAAGGTTCTTCAGGCAGTGGTTCCTTCTGTATAAAGAGCCTGCCTATCCCTCCCGTCATCCGTGTACTTTTGCTTTGGTATTGGTATCCCAGAAGTAATGATGACCCGTGGACTGATCACACTTAACAGAAGAAAACATAATTTATGCTTACCTGATAAATTCCTTTCTTCTGTAGTGTGATCAGTCCACGGCCCGCCCTGTTTTTAAGGCAGGTAAATATTTTTTAATTTATACTCCAGTCACCACTTCACCCTTGGCTTTTCCTTTCTCGTTGGTCCTTGGTCGAATGACTGGGAGTGACGTAGAGGGGAGGAGCTATATGCAGCTCTGCTGGGTGAATCCTCTTGCACTTCCTGTTGGGGAGGAGTAATATCCCAGAAGTAATGATGACCCGTGGACTGATCACACTACAGAAGAAAGGAATTTATCAGGTAAGCATAAATTATGTTTTTATTTTGGGAAATATATATGTTGCTATGTACTGTTCTTTATGTACTGTTCTTTATGGGAAACTGTTCTTTATGGGAAACTTTATGGGAGTCCCCTACGTTACAATATCAGGTCTAAAAAAAATCCCAAAGACTTTGTGTGATTTCTCTTCATGCCTGTGAGGTATTGAATATCAGACCCTCGAGAGAGAGAGAAAAGAGGAAGAGGGAGAAGAAATAATATATAAGAGAAAATGAATGGAAAAATATAAATATAAATGGTAAAGAAAGTGGAGAGCCAGAGAAAGAAAAAGAGAGATGGAAAAAATGTGTAAGTGTGAGAAACCACAAACCAGGCCAATAACAAAACCATATTTCAGACCCATGTGCCTAATGAAGACCGCCCAACGACCAGACGTGAGCTTACAGCACACCATCTGATCAGACTCATAAGTTTACAGCACACCTTCTGATCAGACCCATGAGCTCACATCACACCTTTTGATCACACCAATGAGCTTACAGCATACCTTCTGATCAGACCCATGAGTTTACAGCACAACCTGATCAGACACAAGAGATTACAGCACAACTTCTGATCAGACCCATGAACTTACAGCACACCTTCTGATCACACCCATGAGATTACAGCACACCTGATCAGACCCATGAGTTTACAGCACACCTTCTGATCACACCCATGAGATTACAGCACACCTTCTGATCACACCCATGAGATTACAGCACACCTGATCAGACCCATGAGTTTACAGCACACCTTCTGATCACACCCATGAGATTACAGCACACCTTCTGATCACACCCATGAGATTACAGCACACCTGATCAGACCCATGAGTTTACAGCACACCTTCTGATCACACCCATGAGCTTACAGCACACCTTCTGATCACACCCATGATCTTACAGCACACCTGATCACACCCATGAGCTTACAGCACACCTTCTGATCAGACCCATGAGCTCACAGCACACCTTCAGATCAGACCCATGAGCTCATATCACACCTTCAGATCAGACCCATGAGCTTACAGCACACCTTCTGATCAGACCCGTGAGTTTACAGCACACCTTGTGATCAGACCCATGAGCTTAGAGCACACCTTCTGATCACACCCATGAGCTTACAGCACACCTGATCACACCCATGAGCTCACAGCACACCTTCTGATCAGACCCATGAGCTCACATTACACATTTTGATCAGACCCATGAGCTCACAGCACACCTTCTGATCAGACGCATGAGCTCACAGCACACCTTCTGATCAGACCCATGAGCTTACAGCACACCTTCTGATCAGACCCATGAGCTTACAGCACACCTTCAGTTCAGACCCATGAGCTTACAGCACAGCTTCTGATCAGACCCATGAGCTCACAGTACACCTGATCAGACCCATGAGCTCACAGCACACACCTGACCAGACCCATGAGCTTACAGCACACCTTCTGATCAAACTCATGAGCTCACAGCACACACCTGACCAGACCCATGAGCTTACAGCACACCTTCTGATCAGACCCATGAACTCACAGCACACCTTCTGATCACACCCATGAGCTCACAGCACACACCTGATCAGACCCATGAGCTCACAGCACACACCTGACCAGACTCATGAGCTCACAGCACACCTTCTGGTCACACCCATGAGCTCACAGCACACCTTCTGTTCACACCCATGAGTTCACAGCACACATCTGACCAGACCCATGAGCTTACAGCACACCTTCTGATCAGACCCATGAACTCACAGCACACACCTGATCACACCCATGAGCTCACAGCACACACCTGATCAGACCCATGAGGTCACAGCACACACCTGACCAGACTCATGAGCTCACAGCACACCTTCTGGTCACACCCATGAGCTCACAGCACACCTTCTGATCACACCCATGAGTTCACAGCACACACCTGACCAGACCCATGAGCTCACAGCACACACCTTACCAGACCCATGAGCTCACAGCACACCTTCTGATCAGACCCATGAGCTAACAGTACACTTTCTGATCAGACCCATGAGCTTACAGCACACCTGATCAGACCCATGAGCTTACAGCACACCTGATCAGACCCATGAGCTTACAGCACACCTTCTGATCAGACCTATGAGCTTACAGCACACCTTCTGATCAAACCCATGAACTTACAGCACACCTTCTGATCAAACCCATGAGCTTACAGCACACCTTCTGATCAGACCCATGAGGTTACAGCACACCTTCTGATCAAACCCATGAACTTACAGCACACCTTCTGATCAAACCCATGAACTTACAGCACACCTTCTGATCAAACCCATGAACTTACAGCACACCTTCTGATCAGACCCATGAGCTTACAGCACACCTTCTGATCAAACCCATGAACTTACAGCACACCTTCTGATCAAACCCATGAACTTACAGCACACCTTCTGATCAGACCCATGAACTTACAGCACACCTTCTGATCAGACCTATGAGCTTACAGCACACCTTCTGATCAGACCCATGAGCTTAAAGCACACCTTCTGATCAGACCCATGAGCTTACAGCACACCTTCTGATCAGACCCCTGAGGTTACAGCACACCTGATCAGACCCATAAGCTTACAGCACACCTTCTGATCAGATCCATGAGCTTACAGCATACCTTCTTATCAGACCAATGAGTTCCGAGGAGATTCCCTGACCCAAACCATGAGAAAGTGGAGGGAAAAAAAAGTGAAAATAGAGTGAGAGAAAAAGGGGGCAATGAAGAGGGATAGAGACAGAGAGGTAGAATAACTTAGACTCAAGGTTTTTCTCTCTCCCTCTAATTCAAAGCCCACAAACCAAACCCATGATCCCACATCAGACCCCTGGATCAAAACATAAGTCATCCGAAGACTTATTTACAACTCCTAATCCATAAGAACACTGCAGACTCACATCAAAGGGACATGAAATCCAATGTTGTGTCTTTTATGATTCAGATAGAGCATTTGATTTTAAACAACTTTCCAATTTACTCCTATTATCAAATTTGCTTCATTCTCTTGGTTTACTTTGTAAAAGAGGATTATTGTACTACTGGGAGCTTGCTAAACACATCTGGTGAACTAATGACAAGAGGCATAAATGTGCAGCTATCAATTAGCAGCTAGCACCCAATACTGCGTTACTGCTCTTGTGCCTACCTAGGTATGCTTTTCAACTAAGGCTAACTAGATAACAGAAGTAAATTGGAAAGTTGTTTAAAATCAGATGCTCTGTCCCTTCAAGACCTATAAATATCATGCAGATATCTAGACCCATGAACCCATTGAAAACCTTCAGGTCTAACTTATGAGCCACAACAGATTTTTAGACCAGGCTCATGAGCCCACAGCAAACACCTGAGATCAGAGAACACTGCAGACTACAAGACTAAACCAACAGGAACAAGGGAGACCTGCAGAACAGCATGAAAGCAGATGCACAGGCCTGACCTAGAAGCCCACATTGAATCCAGATAAGGACTATGAGAGTACAGCAGATGCAGCTATACATGCCATACCCACGGGTGGAGGGAGGGCCCTTAGACTACTGGTGGTAAAACAGGAAGCATCTGCTTTTGCATACATCTGCAGCTTCGGTTAGCTCATATGCATACTCCTACTGTAAGTGAGATAAGGCAGCTCCATAAAGTGCACAGCCATCCATCCGCCTTACTACTTAGTACGTTATGTTTAAACCAAGAGGGTAGAATGTTTTCTAATTGACATATCCAAAAAAAAAAAGGTTTTCTTATTAAGGAATGTATTCTTATTACCTCCTGTAGATGGCACCAAAACTCTCTCAATGATTTTAATTGTATATTGTGCAACATTTGTAAAGTGTATCCTAGTGAAATGTTCATCCACTGCCAATTGTTTGCATAGTTTTTCACATCAACATGTTAATTGACTCTAGTATGGGCCTCCTTAGTATTTGTCCCAACACATTGTTAGGAAAGACCCTTAGACTAGGCCAGTGCAGATACAAACTCCCAGACAGGAGCCAAAGTGGCACAGTAAAGACATACAAACATGAACTAGGAGACTTATGCAGATGCAGCCCCCCATTGGTCTCCCCAGGACCTTTTTAGCGCCACCCGAATGGTTTTACTGACCACCCTGCTAAAATTTTAGCAAATATTAAAGGGACTTGAAACCTCAAAATGTTTTTCATGATTTGGATAGAACATACAATTTTAATCAACTTTTCAATTTACTTCTATTGTCAAATACAGCTTTGCACTACTGGCAGCTAGATTAACACATCTAGTTAGCTAATCACAAGAGACACGTGTGCAGGCACCAATCAGCAGCTAGTTCCCACTAGTGTAGGATATGTGCATATTCTTTTTCAACAAGGGATACCAAGAGAACAAAGTACATTTGAAAATAGAAGTAAATTTAAAAGTGTCTTAAAATGACATGCTCTATCTGAATCATGTAAGTTTAATTTTGACTTTCTGATCCCTTTACGCTAAAATTAGCTCATATTAAAAATGTTCATTAAATACATGTACAGTATGTTAAATTATGCGACTAAGTTGTGCTTTGGGTAGCAGCAAATTATATAATATTAGAAAATATTACACTGCCCCCACCTGGTTACTTCATAATGCAACCCGGCTAGCAATTTTTTCTGTTAAAGGGACAGTCTACTCCAGAATTTTTATTGTTTAAAAAGATAGATAACCCCTTTATTACCTATTCCCCAGTTTTGCATAACTAACACTGTTATATTAATATACTTTTTATCTCTGTGATTACCTTGTATTTAAGCCTTTGCAGACTGCCCCCTTATTTTAGTTTGTTTAAAAGACTTGCATTTTAGCCTATCAGTGCTGACTCATAAATAACTCCACGGGAGTGAGCACAATGTTATCTATATGACACACCTGAACTAACGCTATCTAGCTGTGAAAAACTGTGAAATGCATTCAGATAAGAGGCGGCCTTCAAGGGCTTAGAAATTAGAATATGAGCCTACCTAGGTTTAGCTTTCAACTAAGAATATCAAGAGAACAAAGCATTTGATTACAAAAGTAAATTGGAAAGTTGTTTAAAATTACATGCCCTATCTGAATCATGAAAGTTTAATTTTGACTAGATTGTCCCTTTAACACTGACACCTATAAATGCACAAGAGACTCAAGAACCATAACTATAATCCATACAGTGAGCCCCTTTAGTATACTCATTCTGCCTGATCCCTTACATTACATTTTCTAGTGTTTAGCTGACTTTCATCACAGGGTTGGCATAGATTGTGGTGCAACTCCACTTTTTGTTTGTGATTTTTATGGAACAGCCAGCCAAGTAATCTCCTCTTCACTGCAAAAGAGGACTTCCTGTGTGGTGAACAACTACATTTAGCAAAGTGACTGTATGGTGACTGTATGTGGATGAAAGACTTGCTGCAGGACTATGAGTTTCATCTGCTCAAGGTTTGTGGTGGCAATAGGTGCTGTAGGGCCAAGGGTATGGTCTAAAGTGGGTATGTGGCAAAACTAGAAGCTGCAGGGCCAGGGGTATGATTTGATGTGTGTATGTGGCGGAAATAAGTACTTCTTGGTCTGGGGTCTTATCTATTGTAGGCATTTGGCTAAAAAGCCGGGGACTATGTTACTGGCTGGGGCTCCAGAGTCTAATCTGGGTATGGTGTTGAGAGAAATAAAGGGTAGTGAGAATGTGGCTTAGAGGGGCTACATCCTTTTACCCATAATATTATTGTCTGTTGTTATTTTAGTGCTATGGGGCGATTGGCATGACGGGTTCTATGCATGAAACAGGCAACAAAATGTGATACTGAGTGAACAACAATAATTATTGGTATTAGTGCAGTTTACTGAGGACAAGCTGATTCTGAAGGTTCCCAGGTTTGCACATAAGAGACAGGTTGCAGGGCCCAGAGATAGTATGCTAGATGTTTTTTTAAAAAAAAACAAATCTCAACAATGATACTTTTATTGAAAATAATAATAAAACATCAAGTCTATATAGACTTCCCATTAAAAAGTCTCCTTGAGATTCTTTTCCTCTCTACCCTTCTTTTCTATGCCATTGCATTGTAGGACTCCTTAGCAAATGTATTATTAGTGACACTTGCGTTTCTGGGGTACAGGCATCCTTAGAGGAGGTGGATTCTGAGTTGATTCTGGTGCGAGAGGAACTACAGAAGGTCTGGGACATGTTGAAAACAAAGGACAGTGAGCTGGAAGAGCAAAATCTGGAACTGGAGTCTGCCCGAGGCCAGGTATAGAGCAATAAAGATGGAACAATGCATGAATACTGAAATAAAAAGACAGCATGTATCTAGCACTCAGAGAATGGTTTGCCTGGTACACTAATACTGATTATACATATAATAGATGCAATATCGACACAGGCTGGTAGATGCTTCACTAGACTCAAACCTTTTCAGACTGGAAAACTGAAACACAACACATTATACATGGCTAAATATTATGTAGATGGAATGCAACATTCTCAAACTCAGAGACTTAAAGGGACACTAAACCCAGATATTTTCTTTCATGATTCAGGTAGAGAATACAATTTTAAACAACATTGCAATTTACTTCTATTATCTAAGTTGCTTCATTTTTTGGATATTCTTTGTTAAAGAAATAGCAATGCACATGGGTGAGCCAATCACATGAGGTATCTATGTGCAGCCACCTATCAGCAGCGACTGAGCCTATCTAGATATGCTTTTCAACAAGGAATAGCAAGAGAATAAAGCAAATTAGTTAATAGAAGTAAATTAGAAAGTAGTTTAAAATTGCATACTCTTTCTAAATCACGAAAGAAAAAACGTGGGTTTTATGTCCCTTTAATACATTTTGGCCTATGGAGTTTTGACACAGAGTGGTAAAAATCTCATTCATTTTTTTCTTATTACAGTATACTGAGTGCAGCACTGAGAAGGCGAGGTTGGAACAGATGGTGTCTTCCTTGCAGCAACAGCTGACAGAGACGTAAGTGTTCCTTGTGTGCTGATCTACAAGAGCCTCATATTGCTAGCATTAGAATAATTATACACTCTTATAATCCATTGATTATGCTCCCCTAACTACAGTACAGTGGAGAATTGCTAATCTTCAGAGATGAGTACAGTCTTACATGTTTAACCATGCAGGAAGGGCAGAAAAGCACCAGTAAGATTCTAAAAGTATTTACTTTCTCCTTCTCAATTCTGGCTTCTCAGGGAACAGTCACTGAAGCATCTCAAGCAATTGAGGGAAATGGAGAAAACTGAGATGGATATTGAGAGATCTTCACTGGAGCTAAAGGTGAACAAGTTCTCTAAACAGAGAAAGCTGGGTCACAATTTGTACTGGTAATTTGTAACTGCCATGTCTTCTGGTGCAAGGCAATGTGTGTAAGCAATTGCCAAAGGCTAGATCCTCCCTATGTTTCAGAAACTAACGTTAATGTTCATGATATTTACTGACAATTTAAAAGAAAGTTTCTAAAACTATTTAAACTGGACAAAATGTTCATACTAATTTGTTTAGATTATAATCATGTGAGAGATCAGATTTCAAACTAGAAACTACCAGAAGATGGTCCCTAATTTCACTACCATGCTTAAACTTGACAAAGAGCATTGAGACAAGATGGGATAATATAATTTCTGCAAACAATTTTTGATTTGTAAGAAAAACAAGGAGAAAAGGCACAAACACAGGCAAAACAGCAAACACTCACCGAGATTACGAGTTTTGCGGTAACAGGGGTGCGGTGCTAACTCACAGTTTTTTTTCACCGCTCCCTTAAGACAACGCTGGTATTACAGGTTTTTTTAAACCTGCCGTTAGCCGCAAAAAGGTGAGCGTAGAGCAGAATTTAGCTCCACATCTCACCTCAATACCAGCGTTGCTTAAGTCAGCAGTAAGCTGGCAAAACGTGCTCGTGCACGATTTCCCCATAGGAAACAATGGGGCTGAGCTGGCTGAAAAAAAACCTAACACCTGCAAAAAAGCAGCGTCCAGCTTCTAACACAGGCCCATTGTTTCCTATGCGGAAAATAAATCTATGTCTACACCTAACACCCTAACATGAACCCGGAGTCTAAACACCCCTAATCTTACACTTATTAACCCCTATTCTGCCACACCCGCTATCGCTGCACCTACATTATATTATTAACCCCTAGTCTGCTGCTCCGGACACCGCCGCCACCTACATTATCCCTATGAACCCCTAATCTACTGCCCCCAACATCGCCGCCACCTACATTATAGTTATTAACCCCTAATCTCCCCCCCCCAACGTCACTGCAACTATATTAAATTTATTAACCCCTAATCTTCCGACCCCAACGTCGCCGCTACTATATTAAATTTATTAACCCCTAAACCTAAGTCTAACCCTAAGTCTAACCCCCCCAACTTAAATATAATTTAAATTAAACAAAATAAATTTAACATAATTAAATAAATTAATCCTATTTAAAACAAAATACTTACCTGTAAAATAAACCCTAAGCTAGCTACAATATAACTAATAGTTACATTGTAGCTAGTTTAGGATTTATATTTATTTTACAGGCAACTTTGTATTTATTTTAACTAGGTACAATAGTTATTAAATAGTTATTAACTATTTAATAACTACCTAGCTAAAATAAGTACAAAATGACCTGTAAAATAAATCCTAACCTAAGTTACAATTACACCTAACACTACACTATCATTAAATAAATTACCTAAACTACCCACAATTAAATACAATTAAATTAAATAAACTAAATTACGGAAAACCCCCCCACTAAATTACAGAAAATAAAAAAAGAATTACAAGAAATTTAAACGAATTACACCTAATCTACAGGGAGTGCAGCATTATTAGGCAAATGAGTATTTTGACTACATCATCCTCTTTATGCATGTTGTCTTACTCCAAGCTGTATAGGCTCAAAAGCCTACTACCAATTAAGCATATTAGGTGATGTGCATCTCTGTAATGAGAAGGGGTGTGGTCTAATGACATCAACACCCTATATCAGGTGTGCATAATTATTAGGCAACTTCCTTTCCTTTGGCAAAATGGCTCAAAAGAAGGACTTGACAGGCTCAGAAAAGTCAAAAATAGTGAGATATCTTGCAGAGGGATGCAGCACTCTTAAAATTGCAAAGCTTCTGAAGCGTGATCATCGAACAATCAAGCGTTTCATTCAAAATAGTCAACAGGGTCGCAAGAAGCGTGTGGAAAAACCAAGGCGCAAAATAATTGCCCATGAACTGAGAAAAGTCAAGCGTGCAGCTGCCAAGATGCCACTTGCCACCAGTTTGGCCATATTTCAGAGCTGCAACATCACTGGAGTGCCCAAAAGCACAAGGTGTGCAATACTCAGAGACATGGCCAAGGTAAGAAAGGCTGAAAGACGACCACCACTGAACAAGACACACAAGCTGAAACGTCAAAATTGGGCCAAGAAATATCTCAAGACTGATTTTTCTAAGGTTTTATGGACTGATGAAATGAGAGTGAGTCTTGATGGGCCAGATGGATGGGCCCGTGGCTGGATTGGTAAAGGGCAGAGAGCTCCAGTCCGACTCAGACGCCAGCAAGGTGGAGGTGGAGTACTGGTTTGGGCTGGTATCATCGAAGATGAGCTTGTGGGGCCTTTTCGGGTTGAGGATGGAGTCAAGCTCAACTCCCAGTCCTACTGCCAGTTTCTGGAAGACACCTTCTTCAAGCAGCGGTACAGGAAGAAGTCTGCATCCTTCAAGAAAAACATGATTTTCATGCAGGACAATGCTCCATCACACGCGTCCAAGTACTCCACAGCGTGGCTGGCAAGAAAAGGTATAAAAGAAGAAAATCTAATGACATGGCCTCCTTGTTCACCTGATCTGAACCCCATTGAGAACCTGTGGTCCATCATCAAATGTGAGATTTACAAGGAGGGAAAACAGTACACCTCTCTGAACAGTGTCTGGGAGGCTGTGGTTGCTGCTGCACGCAATGTTGATGGTGAACAGATCAAAACACTGACAGAATCCATGGATGGCAGGCTTTTGAGTGTCCTTGCAAAGAAAGGGGGCTATATTGGTCACTGATTTGTTTTTGTTTTGTTTTTGAATGTCAGAAATGTATATTTGTGAATGTTGAGATGTTATATTGGTTTCACTGGTAAAAATAAATAATTGAAATGGGTATATATTTGTTTTTTGTTAAGTTGCCTAATAATTATGCACAGTAATAGTCACCTGCACACACAGATATCCCCCTAAAATAGCTATAACTAAAAACAAACTAAAAACTACTTCCAAAACTATTCAGCTTTGATATTAATGAGTTTTTTGGGTTCATTGAGAACATGGTTGTTGTTCAATAATAAAATTAATCCTCAAAAATACAACTTGCCTAATAATTCTGCACTCCCTGTAATCTCCCTAATAAAATAAAAAATCCCCCCAAATAATAAAATTCCCTACCCTATACTAAATTACAAATAGCCCTTAAAAGGGCTTTTTGCGGGGCATTGCCCCAAAGTAATCAGCTCTTTCACCTGTAAAAAAAATACAATACCCCCCCAACATTAAAACCCACACACCCAACCCTACTCTAAAACCCACCCAATCCCCCCTTAAAAAAACCTAACACTACCCCCCTGAAGATCTCCCTACCTTGAGCCGTCTTCACGCAGCCGGGCACAAGTGGTCCTCCAGAGGGGCAGAAGTCTTCATCTGATCCGGGCAGAAGAGGTCCTCCAAGCAGCAGAAGTCTTCATCCAAGCGGCATCTTCTATCTTCATCCATCCGGAGCGGAGCGGGTCCATCTTCAATCCAGCCGACGCAGAGCCATCCTCTTCAAACGACGTCCTAACGAAGAATGAAGGTTCCTTTAAATGAAGTCATCCAAGATGGCGTCCCTTGAATTCCGATTGGCTGATAGGATTCTATCAGCCAATCTGAATTAAGGTAGGAAAAATCCTATTGGCGGATCCAATCAGCCAATAGGATTGAGCTCACATTCTATTGGCTGATTGGAACAGATGAAGACTTCTGCCCCTCTGGAGGACCACTTGTGCCCGGCTGCGTGAAGACGGCTCAAGGTAGGGAGATCTTCAGGGGGGAAGTGTTAGGTTTTTTTAAGGGGGTATTGGGTGGGTTTTAGAGTAGGGTTGGATGTG
This sequence comes from Bombina bombina, assembly GCF_027579735.1. Lineage (NCBI taxonomy): Eukaryota > Metazoa > Chordata > Amphibia > Anura > Bombinatoridae > Bombina > Bombina bombina. The sequence continues at coordinate 499,411,633 of NC_069504.1, forward strand.
TGGGTGGTGGGTTTTAATGTTGGGGGGGTATTGTATTTTTTTTTACAGGTGAAAGAGCTGATTACTTTGGGGCAATGCCCCTCAAAAAGCCCTTTTAAGGGCTATTTGTAATTTAGCATAGGGTAGGGAATTTTATTATTTTGGGGGGACTTTTTATTTTATTAGGGGGATTAGATTAGGTGTAATTAGTTTAAAATTCTTGTAATTCTTTTTTATTTTCTGTAATTAAGTGTTTGTTTTTTTATTTAATTGTATTTAATTGTAGGTAGTTTAGGTAATGTATTTAATGATAGTGTAGTGTTAGGTGTAATTGTAACTTAGGTTAGGGTTTATTTTACAGGTAATTTTGTACTTATTTTAGCTAGGTAGTTATTAAATAGTTAGCAACTATTTAATAACTATTGTACCTAGTTAAAATAAATACAAAGTTGCCTGTAAAATAAATATAAACCCTAAGCTAGCTACAATGTAACTATTAGTTACATTGTAGCTAGCTTAGGGTTTATTTTATAGGTAAGTATTTAGTTTTTAGTAATAATTTATTTAATTATGTTAAATTTATTTTGTTTAATTTAAATTATATTTAAGTTGGGGGGGTTAGGGTTAGGTTTAGACTTAGGTTTAGGGGTTAATACCTTTAATATAGTAGCGGCGACGTTGGGGGCGGCAGATTAGGGGTTAATAAATGTAAGTAGGTGTCAGCGATGTTAGGGACGGCAGATTAGGGGTTAATAAAATTTAACTAGTGTTTGCGAGGCGGGAGTGTGGTGGTTTAGGGGTTAATATATTTATTAAAGGCAGATTAGGGGTTAATATATTTATTTAAGTGTTTCCGATGTGGCGGGGGGCCTAGGTTTAGGGGTTAATAGTTAGTTTATGGGTGTTAGTGTACTTTTAGCACTTTAGTTAAGAGTTTTATGTTACAGTGTTAGCCCATAAAACTCTTAACTATTGACTTTTAATTGCGGTAAAAATCTTGACAGGAGAGGGTCTACCGCTCACTTCTTCCAAGACTCGTAATACCGGCATTAGGCAAATCCCATTAAAAAGATAGGATACGCAATTGACGTAAGGGGATTTGCAGTAGCCTCGAGTCGCAGAAGAAAAGTGAGCGGTACACCTGTACCTGCCAGACTCGTAATACCAGCGTTAGAAAAACCCAGGACCCCCTTCTGACAAAGTAGCAGAATATGTGTCCTTTAAAGGGCCATACTAGTCTAAAAATTACATGCTCTAATTTGTTAGATTATGGCCCAGGGGACCTAAAAACACAGTTCTTCAGTTCCTTTGTTCCCATGGTTGGAACATCAACCAGAAACCAGAGTTGCCTTTCTGAGCTTCATCATAGACTCTGTAACATTGAGGCTATCTCAACAAACTCTTCGTCCTACAATGCTTCAATCAACGGAAGTAGTTGGTCTCATGGTAGCTCTTTCATTTGCCATAACTTTTGCCAAATTCCACTTACCTCAATTGCAGCTTCATATGTTGCACCAGTGGAAAGAAGATTACAACAACCTGTTTTAAGAGATGTCTTTAGACTTCAAGACAAAAACGTCTCTAACATTGTGGCACACCCACCAATCATTGATTCAGTGAGCCTCATTTATCCATTCCATTAGGTAATTATTCTTTCCTAATGGAATGGAATATATGTATATTTTACAATCTTTAACATTCAAAAACATAAACATTAACTTTTTGAGCCATGAAATGGAAAGTGATTTATGGGATAATGCACCCATAGTCTTTGTTTAATCGTCCAAGAGCATGATGCTTGCAGAGTTTACTGTAGGTAGTGCTGGTAATCAGTATAGATAACTTTCCTGCGTTGTCTAGTTAGCAGTAGAGAATAATAATTATACATATGAGTGCAAATTCAACACATCAATAGGGTATGTGTCTATGTGTGAGTTAGTGATTTGATATTACACCTTGGAGGGAGAGAGTGATATAAGGGGTCTCTTAAGGTAGGTTGGGGGGTTTCTTCTTTTTCTAATTTCTATTATGCCAGAGTTGTAGCATTAGTTTGTCAATGTCCACTTTGCCTATTTTGCAATAATAGAATCTTTCTAATTGCAGTGTCATTGTGACTCTCTTTTCCCATTCCGCCATGGTGGGAGTTTTCCTATTTTTGGGGATCAAGCTTTTAGCACTGACCAGCATCAGCACCATCAGTGGGGCCTTAGCTCCGTGTTTTATTTTTGGGAGGTTGTGCATCATCAATGTGAGTCATTAGTAATTGTCATTAGTAATTTGTTAGGGCCCACCCAATCTTTTTGTATAGAGTTGTGGCTCCATTCTACCAGGTGGTTCAGTATGGCAGCTTGTTTGTAGTGTAGGAGGATAAAAAAAAATTATTGGTGAGAGTCCTCGAGAACTGCTCTTATTTTACCATAACAATTGGCAGCAGTACCAGTTTGCACTTGTACCCTGCTTTCCTTTCCTACTTACTTACTTTCCTACTTACTTATTTTTTCCTTTCTCTTAGCCATATGTATGACTAAGAAATCATGGGAAATTGGAAGGGGTTAAAGCTCTGTTGCGTGGGGTGTTTTGCCTCCTCCTGTAGGATTGGACTTTAATCCCACATGTGAATGCTTGTAGACTTTCACCATCATGAAAGGTATTAATTTATCAGGTATGCATACATTTTTGTTTTCCATGCGGTGGTTTAATATTAAACCAATGGTACTAAATCAGCTTCTGTTTAATGTTCTCTCCCTCAGATTAGGAAGAAAGGAATTTAAAGGTAAATACAAAAAATCCTGTTTTCTCCCTTCTTTCCAGCTGTTCACCATCACCTAATTTTATCTTTCAATTAGCTCCTACCTTAGACAACTACTGCCCAGATCAACCAGATAACCGTATTATTACCTCTATCTTGCATTATGTCATTGTCCTCTTTATTGTCTCTTTCACCTTCTCCATCAGCTTGCAGAGATGCAGATGCAGAATGAGAATGTCTCCTACAGGTCTGAGTCTAAATCATTTAAATTGAATCCAAATGAAAAGCAGTCTGAAGTGAGTTCTCAAATATGCAGTCGCTGTGAAATATTCATGCAACAACTGGATAAGGCCATTCAAGGTGTGTGGAGAGTAGACTGGATTTATACTTAATGTTGTAGGATATGAGCAACATTACTTTGATTAGTTACTTTTCCTTACTAACCCACGTATTATTGGTTTGTTTTTGTAGAAATGTAGCTTCTATATTACAAAGTGCTAAAAGTGACTTGCAATGAATATAGTGGTCAGGATCTGTAATATCTTCATTAATTGGGAATGTGGGAGTGGTGCAATACAAGGACAAACCTGTATGTTAGCACAGATAGGAGTCAGTAAAAAAATATGCATCATGAAGGCGACGCAAACAAAATACAAATATGCCAAGGCAATAATAATGTTAAAGGGAAATGTTATAAAGAGAGAAAAATAATGGGAGGGGGGTAATGGTAGAATCCCTATAGTGCTCAGGAGAAAGACAAAAATCAAGGGGTCAATTGTCTTTGCTGTATATAAAGAAGCTGGAGATAGTTTAGTTTAAGATTGTTCTGTAGTAGAAATTGACTATCATCCTGTTGCCCTGATGGGGTAAAAAATATACCAGTTGACCAATATTATGGAGGGACATAAGCCTCCATGATGCATCTTTAATCATAATTATTTTTTTTTTTTAAAAAGAAATTATAGTGGGGTAGGAAGGGGCGCTGAACCGCAATCTGGAAATGTTTATAACTTAAGACCTTTGCATTCGTTTCTATTTAGTTGGGGTAAAGAATACCAATATTAAATCTTATATGAGGTGTGATGGTAAATTAAAATAAAATAATATACTATAATAATCTTCTATCTTTTAGTTGGGGTAAAGAATACCAATAATAAGTTCAAGGTGTGATGATAAAATAAATTAGTATAATAATCTTCTATCTTTTCAGTGGTAATATAATGTGTGCTGCGTAGAAAGCTACTTAGTGAAAGTGTTAATGAAAGTGTTAATCTTTTAGTTAGGGTAGATAATACCAATAATATGAGGTTCAGGTATGATGATAAAATTAAATAGTATAATAATCTTCTATCTTTTCAGTGATAATATAATGTGTGCTGCGTGGAAAGCTGCTTAGTGAAAGTGTTAATGAAAGTTAAAACATGCTCATTTCTCCTTGTTTATGTAAGGTTTAAAAATAAAATAAAATAAAATAAAAAAATCGTGAGAGTAAATAGGTGTGAAATTAGTGTTAGAGCAGTAAGTTTAAAGTGACTCTATGTCACCAGGTAGATCTTCTGTGTATATAGTATATGTGCAGTATGGATGATAATTGTTGTAGTGAAAAGTAGGGGTGCAAAAAAATATAGTTAAATATATTTGTGATAAAATTAGTACTGGGAACTAGGGATCCTCACAAGTTTTAGATTTTAGGTAGAAAATATGGATCCTAATTAAAAATGAGAAAAAAGGGATAGTATGCAGCTTAGTGTTATAATGTTAATTTATTAAGTAAGTTCATACTAAGAAATAAAAATTCCTTACAGACATTAATAGCAATAAAATATTAAACAGTAATGTTCTAAAAATTAGATTCTAAAAACTTAATAACACCGGTGTTATAAATGCATTAAAAACTACAATTCTAATTTAAAACTACAATTCTGATAGAAAAGACTCCAATAGCTGCTAATATGTTAGATGATGGGCATATAATACAGTGAAAACTAGTAGAGGCATAAGTTGATACAGTAACAATAAACCACTATAAATTGATAAGAGGAGTTAGTTTTCAAACACTAGTATGAATTAATATTGAAAACAATGATAAGCCTTTTCTGTGTTGGTAGTATGTAACAGGTGTTTCAAAGTGGTGTGTGTCTTATTAGACACAGTGTTGCAAGCTTTAATTAGAGGGCTTTTCCTAGCATAGGTTGATACAGTAGCAATAAACCAATGCAGATTGATAAGTATAGTTAGCTTTCATACACCAGTATGATCCAATGGTAAAAACAATGATAAGCCTTTTCTGTATTGATAGTCTGTAATGACTGCGTGCACTTAATTTAAACAAGGAGAACCTCTGATTAGTCACAAAGAACCCACGTGACTCTATTGCCGAACCGGACAGCTGATATATCAAACACTGACAGGAAAAGTAAGAATACACGGCGGAGCGTTTTTTATACATAAAGGTACTGTGTGACATCTCTAATTGGAAACTTTTAAAGGAACTACAAAAAAGGAAAGACTGTGGGTAAACACCTGCTAGGAAAAGCCCTCTAATTAAAGCTTGCAACACTGTGTTTAATAAGACACACAGCATTTTGAAAACACTCATTACAGACTATCAATACAGAAAAGGCTTATCATTGTTTTTACCATTGGTTCATACTGGTGTATGAAAGCTAACTATACTTATCAATCTGCAATGGTTTATTGTTACTGTATCAACCTATGCTTGGAAAATCCCTCTAATTAAAGCTTGCAACACTGTGTCTAATAAGACACACACCACTTTGAAACCCCTGTTACATACTACCAACACAGAAAAGGCTTATCATTGTTTTCAATATTAATTCATACTAGTGTTTGAAAACTAACTCCTCTTATCAATTTATAGTGGTTTATTGTTACTGTATCAACTTATGCCTCTACTAGTTTTCACTTTATTATAAACCCATCATCTAACATATTAGCAGCTATTGGAGTCTTTTCTATCAGAATTGTAGTTTTAAATTAGAATTGTAGTTTTTAATGCATTTATAACACCGGTGTTATTAAGTTTTTAGAATCTAATTTTTAGAACATTACTGTTTATTATTTTATTGCTATTAATGTCTGTAAGGAATTTTTATTTCTTAGTATGAACTTACTTAATAAATTAACATTATAACACTAATCTGCATACTATCCCTTTATTCTCATTTTTAATTAGGATCCATATTTTCTACCTAAAATCTAAAACTTGTGAGGATCCCTAGTTCCCAGTACTAATTTTATCACAAATATATTTAACTATTTTTTTGCACCCCTACTTTTCACTACAACAATTATCATCCATACTGCACATATACTATATACACAGAAGATCTACCTGGTGACATAGAGTCACTTTAAACTTACTGCTCTAACACTAATTTCACACCTATTTACTCTCACGATTTTTTTATTTTTTTTTATTTTATTTTTAAACCTTACATAAACAAGGAGAAATGAGCATGTTTTAACTTTCATTAACACTTTCACTAAGCAGCTTTCCACGCAGCACACATTATATTATCACTGAAAAGATAGAAGATTATTATACTATTTAATTTTATCATCATACCTGAACCTCATATTATTGGTATTATCTACCCTAACTAAAAGATTAACACTTTCATTAACACTTTCACTAAGTAGCTTTCTACGCAGCACACATTATATTACCACTGAAAAGATAGAAGATTATTATACTAATTTATTTTATCATCACACCTTGAACTTATTATTGGTATTCTTTACCCCAACTAAAAGATAGAAGATTATTATAGTATATTATTTTATTTTAATTTAATTTACCATCACACCTCATATAAGATTTAATATTGGTATTCTTTACCCCAACTAAATAGAAATTAATGCAAAGGTCTTAAGTTATAAACATTTCCAGATTGCGGTTCAGCGCCCCTTCCTACCCCACTGCTCAGAGGAGGCAGACAGGGTTATGGAGCAGCGGTCTTTGTGACCGCTGCTTCATAACTGCTGTTCGGGGCATCAAGCTCCATTCGGAGCTTGATACAAATGCCCCTTAGCCATGCTCAGCTATCTGAGAAAAGCAATTGCACATCAGTGTGTACTATACCAGTGTGGAAATTTAGCCTGGGCAAATAACGGATATAAAACCCAATTTTTTCTTTCATGATTCATATAGAAGATACAATTTTAAACAACTTTCCAATTTACTTCTATTATCAAACTGTCTTTGTTTTCATGTTAACCTTTGTTGAAAAGCAGGGAGGTAAGTTCAGGGGGTCGATCCGATAAAAATCGTCGCCCGCAAAAGCCGGCGACGCCAATAATTGCGCGGATTTGGTATCCTATATACGGCGTAAGCTAGAAGTTACGCGCGTATATTTCTGCCGTCGCCCGCAGTTTTTTGGGCCATAGGCAGGTATACCAAACCCGCGCAGTTTGGTATCCAATATGCAGCGTAAGGACTTACGTGGCGAAAACGGAGAAAACTTACTCCATTTTCACCTCGCCACAAAAAGCAGCCGTAAGAAGCCTTACGCTGACTATTGGAGCCCCGTAAATCCCTAAACTAACTAGAAAATAAACCTAACACCTAACGCATGCGCAATGTCTATCTCCCTGTCAACCGCGATCTGCTAAAATAAACCTAACACCTAACGCATGCGCAATGTCTATCTCCCTGTCAACCGCGATCCCCCCCCCCCCCCCCCCGAAATCCCTAATAAAGTTATTACCCCCTAAACCGCCGCTCCCGGACCCCGCCGCCATCTACATAAACTAACCCCCTACTGTGAGCCTCTAAAACCGCCGCCATCTACCTTATCTATCCCCTAATCTGACCCCTTACACCGCCGCCACCTATATAAAAATTATTAACCCCTAATCTAATCCCCCTATACCGCCGCCAGCTATATTAATATTATTAACCCTTAATGTAAGCCCCTTACACCGCCGCCATCTCTATTAAAATGATTAACCCCTAATTTAATCTACCTACCCCGCCGCCAGCTATATTATCTATATTAACCCTAAGTATATTATAGTTAATATAGTTATTACATTATATATATTAACTATATTAACCCTAATTATATTAGGGTTAATATAGTTACTATAGTATTTATATTAACTATATTAACTCTATCTAACACTAACACCCCTAACTATATTTATATTAAATTAATCTAATTAATTTATAAACTAAAATATTCCTATTTAAATCTAAATACTTACCTATAAAATAAACCCTAAGATAGCTACAATATAATTAATAATTACATTGTAGCTATGTTAGGGTTAATATTTATTTTACAGGTAAATTGTTAATTATTTTAACTAGGTATAATAGATATTAAATAGTTATTAACTATTTAATATCTACCTAGTTAAAATAATTACCCAATTACCTGTAAAATAAATACTAACCTAAGTTACAAATACACCTACACTATCAATAAATTAAATAAAGTACAAACATCTATCTAAAAATACAATTAAATTAACTAAACTAAATTACAAAAAAAAACAAACACTAAATTACAAAAAATAAAAAAAAGATTACAAGATTTTTAAGCTAATTACACCTATTTTAAGCCCCCTAATAAAATAATAAACCCCCAAAATAAAAAAAAATCCCTGCCCTATTCTAAATTAAACATATTTCAAAGCTCTTTACCTTACCAGCCCTTAAAAGGGCCTTTTGTGGGGCATGCCCCAAAGAATTCAGCTCTTTTGCATTCAACAAATACAATCCCCCCCCCCCCATTACAACCCACCACCCACATACCCCTATTCTAAACCCACCCAAACCCCCCTTAAAAAAGCCTAACACTACCCCCCTGAAGATCTCCCTACCTTGTCTTCACCACACCGGGCCGAACTCCTGATCCGATCCGGGCGATGTCGTCCTCCAAGCGGCAAAGAAGAATTCTTCCTCCGGCGATGTCATCCTCCAAGCGGCAAAGAAGAATTCTTCCTCCGGCGACGTCTTCCTCCAAGCGGCAGCAAAGTCTTCATTCTTCTGGCGGCATCTTCAATCTTCTTTCTTCGCTCCGCCGCCGCGGAGCATCCATCCCGGCCGACTGCTAAACTTGGAATGAGGTACCTTTAAATGACGTCATCCAAGATGGCGTCCGCCGAATTCCGATTGGCTGATAGGATTCTATCAGCCAATCGGAATTAAGTTAAAAAAATCTGATTGGCTGATTGAATCAGCCAATCAGATTCAAGTTCAATCCGATTGGCTGATCCAATCAGCCAATCAGATTGAGCTCGCATTCTATTGGCTGTTCCGATCAGCCAATAGAATGCGAGCTCAATCTGATTGGCTGATTGGATCAGCTAATCGGATTGAACTTGAATCTGATTGGCTGATTCAATCAGCCAATCAGATTTTTTTAACTTAATTCCGATTGGCTGATAGAATCCTATCAGCCAATCGGAATTCGGCGGACGCCATCTTGGATGACGTCATTTAAAGGTACCTCATTCCAAGTTTAGCAGTCGGCCGGGATGGATGCTCCGCGGCGGCGGAGCGAAGAAAGAAGATTGAAGATGCCGCCGGAAGAATGAAGACTTTGCTGCCGCTTGGAGGAAGACGTCGCCGGAGGAAGAATTCTTCTTTGCCGCTTGGAGGATGACATCGCCGGAGGAAGAATTCTTCTTTGCCGCTTGGAGGACGACATCGCCCGGATCGGATCAGGAGTTCGGCCCGGTGTGGTGAAGACAAGGTAGGGAGATCTTCAGGGGGGTAGTGTTAGGCATTTTTAAGGGGGGTTTGGGTGGGTTTAGAATAGGGGTATGTGGGTGGTGGGTTGTAATGGGGGGGGGGGGATTGTATTTGTTGAATGCAAAAGAGCTGAATTCTTTGGGGCATGCCCCACAAAAGGCCCTTTTAAGGGCTGGTAAGGTAAAGAGCTTTGAAATATGTTTAATTTAGAATAGGGCAGGGATTTTTTTTTATTTTGGGGGTTTATTATTTTATTAGGGGGCTTAGAATAGGTGTAATTAGCTTAAAAATCTTGTAATCTTTTTTTTATTTTTTGTAATTTAGTGTTTGTTTTTTTTTGTAATTTAGTTTAGTTAATTTAATTGTATTTTTAGATAGATGTTTGTACTTTATTTAATTTATTGATAGTGTAGGTGTATTTGTAACTTAGGTTAGTATTTATTTTACAGGTAATTGGGTAATTATTTTAACTAGGTAGATATTAAATAGTTAATAACTATTTAATATCTATTATACCTAGTTAAAATAATTAACAATTTACCTGTAAAATAAATATTAACCCTAACATAGCTACAATGTAATTATTAATTATATTGTAGCTATCTTAGGGTTTATTTTATAGGTAAGTATTTAGATTTAAATAGGAATATTTTAGTTTATAAATTAATTAGATTAATTTAATATAAATATAGTTAGGGGTGTTAGTGTTAGATAGAGTTAATATAGTTAATATAAATACTATAGTAACTATATTAACCCTAATATAATTAGGGTTAATATAGTTAATATATATAATGTAATAACTATATTAACTATAATATACTTAGGGTTAATATAGATAATATAGCTGGCGGCGGGGTAGGTAGATTAAATTAGGGGTTAATCATTTTAATAGAGATGGCGGCGGTGTAAGGGGCTTACATTAGGGGTTAATCATTTTAATATAGATGGCGGCGGTGTTAGGGGCTCACTTTAGGGGGTTATAGATATAATATAGCTGGCGGCGGGGTACGGGAGCGGCGGTTTAGGGGTTAATAACTTTATTAGGTTGCGGCGGGGTAAAGGAGCGGCGGTTTAGGGGTTAATAGCTTTTTTATTGTTAGGCTAGTGAGGGGGGATAGCGGATAGAGGGTTAGACAGTGCGGGCTATGTTAGGGAGGCGTGTTAGACAGTGCGGGCTATGTTAGGGAGGCGTGTTAGACAGTGCGGGTGTTTTAGACTTTAGTCAGGTTTTATAGGCGCCGGCAGATTCTAACGTGGCGCAAGTCACTGGCGACGCCAGAAATTTGTACTTACGCAGATTTCTGGACATCGCTGGTTTGTGAGACTTACGGCACGTTAGCATCTGACGGCGACCTATATGGGATGGCTCGAGTTGCGAGCTGAAACTGCGGGCGACGCCGGTTCCCTCGCTTGCGCCGCAAACTGCGATCGATATCGGATCGCGCCCCAGGAGTGTGCACGTGTCTTCAGCACAATATGGCAGCAGTTTTGAACAATGTTATACATTTGCAACTATTTCCTGTCATGTAGTACCCCAGACATGTGCATGTTACCTATTTAGATACCTCTTCAACAAAGAATAACATGAGAGCAAAGCAATTTGATAAAATAGAAGTAAATTGGAAACTTTTTTTAAATTGTATTCTTTTTTTGGAAAAATTGTGTTTCATGTCCCTTTTAGCATTTAGTGCTACCAAAGGTGAAACGTTTTTTTAAAAAAAGGAGATTAATGATTTCCACCCTGGTACAGTACACATATGGCTAACTTCAGCTTGAAACCTGCCAACATTTACCAGCTCCAAGTAGCTTAGATTTCAGTCAAGAGGATCCATAAATTGTATATAAACAAGCAATAAGTCATAAGAGACAGGTGCCTTAGTAGGACACTTACTGAAAAATAGATTTAAATTTGTTAATCCTGGAAGAAATAAGATTTTCTGCTCACTTACCTTCTGTTTTACCTAGAATGCCAGGGGCACAATATGGAGTTGCAGAAAGAAAAGAGCCAGACTCTGGTATGTCTGCACCAGCTTCAAGAGGTTGTTAAGGTGAGCAGTACTCCTGACTTGTCTCTGCAGGATTGCCCATCCTCCATTTCTTGTATTCTTTGTCATCCTCAATTTCTTTCATACAGGTGGTAAGAGTCCATGATCCATTACTCCTGGGAATTACTCTTCCCAAACACTAGGAGGAGGCAAAGATTCCCAAACCCCAAGAGCTCTATAAAACCCCTCCCAGTACCTTAGTCTTTACTTTGCCTCCACTAGAGGTGGTCGAAGAATGAAGAGAGAGCAGTTCTAAGAGGATTTGAGGCCCATTTCCCCTCAGAGTACAGCTGCTTGTTAGAGGGATGTATCTGGAGTATTGGAAGTGACATATATTTAGTCACAAGCCTTGCCATGAGGGTCAGAGGGACTTGTCCTTTGCCTCTGCTTGGTGGTTTGTTAAAGGGATATGAAACCCAAATTTTTTGTTTCATGATTCAGATTTTCTTCTTTTTAGTTGTATCTTTATTTGAAAAGCAGGAATGTAAGCTTAGGAGACGGACCACTTTTGGTTCAGAACCTGGGTAGCGCTTACTGATTGGTGGCTGAATGTTCCTAAGCTTACATTACTGTTTTTTCAAATAAAGATATCAAGAAAATGAAGAAAAAATACTAATAGGAGTAAATTAGAAAGTTGCTTAAAATTGCATGCTCATCTCACTGGTTTAAAAAAACCTGTCCTCAAGCCTCCCCAGCAGGTCAGGTTTTCATTATTACCTTGTATGAGAGCAGATAAAATAACCATGGTTACTAATCAGCTGATTATTTCACCTGTGCTCTAGTTCAAATATCCACAAAATGTGGCATCTTAGGGAGGTCTGAGGACAGGTTTGAAAACCAGTGCTCAATCTGAATCATGAAAGAAAAAAATTGGGTTCAATATCCCTTTAATATACTCCTATTCCAGTTCCTCTGCTGTTATGTTTTCAACACTGATCTTGGCTTCTTACTGTTTTCCTCCATTAGCAGAGTGTTTTTTTGGTAAGTACTATATTTTTTTGGTGCTCTATAAGCCGTTTAGGTTATCACTACTTATGTTCTTTATAACAGTTAAAAATTAGTTGTTATTTGATATTTTCCCTTTTTTATGTAAAAGATAGAAATATATTCATGTTTGTTTTTTTACTGCGTCATTTTTTTCATGATTGTCCTTTTCTTGACGCGCGATAGCTTCACGCGTACGTTTTTGATGCACATTGACATCGTTACTCTTCGGGCTGGTGTGCGTCGGCATGATTACGTGAGTATGTTGTGGAGCCTTTTTTCTTTTATATATGATTGCAGTTTAGCGTGCACCTCATTTTCCAAGTGTGCTGTCTGGATACTAGGTGTATTTCTCCAGTATTCATTTCCTTATGAAATTGTAAGTTTTTGAGAGTTTCTTTCAGAGGGGCAAAGTGTTTCCCTTTCTTTAAGAGCTCTTTTACTGGGGATACTATCATTTAACTTTATGTATTTCTGCATTTAACTTTGTTTTAAGTTCATGTGCAGTAATGGAGACATGTGATTATGTCCCTAAATCTGCACATTTTTCTACCAGTGTCAAATGTTTATACTGTAATCATGCAGAGGTATTTCCTCCAGCAAATTTATGCAATGTATTATTAACGTTTTAATGCATTCTGACCAGTCTAGTACTGCTCTTACTTCAAAAGGTATTACTGCTCATTCTGTTTGTTCCTTACAGGAGGAATATACTGCTTTTGCCCCTGTAATTAAAGATCTCATTCAAACAACAATGTCTGAAACGTTGGCGTTTATGCCCCCTTCAAATAAGCGTAAAATCCCAGTTCAGAATTTACCTTCTACTAGTTCTAGGACTAGTTCTAGACCTGTTGTGGTTAATGTTTCTAGTCATGAGACTGCTAAATCCTCAGAGGGGAAAGTTTTTTCTGAAGATCAAGAGTCTTCCTCTGATCCTGAAATTGAGACATCATCTTATTCATTTAAAATTGAGCATATTCGTTCTCTTTTAAAGGAAATTTTGCTTAATTTTGAGGTTAATGATCCTAAAGTAGATGGGGATAAGCCAGTTAGGCATTAGGGGGTTTAACCAAAGATTTAAAAACAGAATCCAGATGAATTTCCTGTTCCTGACGCAGTTACAGGAATAATTTCCAGAAATTGGGCTAAGCCAGGTATTTTTTTAAAATTATTCTACAAAGTTTAAGAAAATGTATCCCTTACTGGCTTCTAATATTGAGCTGTGGGATGGGGCCATTTCTACTCTGTATAAACGTATTACCATTCCTTTGGAAGATAGTCCTTCCTTTAAAGACCCTTTAGATAGGATGTTAGAATCCTATCATAAGTTATCTTTTTAGATCAGCAGTGTCTATTGCTGATGTAGCTGCTTCTTCTTTTTGGTTAAATAGTCTTGCTGAGCAGTTTTCTAATGATTCTGCCAGTGAAGGTTTTTAAACTTATATGTGCAAATGCTTTCATTTGCAATGTCATTCTGGACATTATTCAGATTAATACTATGAGTTTAGTAAAGGAGAAAGTTGAGGGATGATTAAACTGAGTACAAAAATATTCAGACAGCTGTATCACATAGCATTAATTAGAAAGCTGCTGAACACAAGAGTATCAGGCTGATATGTAACAATGTTTACCAAAATACAACATATGTTGCACAACAGAGAAAGAACCTTACTCTTGTTTTAAATTATTAAAAAAAGTATCAAGGTGGAAGCATACCACATAAAAATTGCTTGAACTAAGGGTGTCAAATGAAGAGATTCTCCAAAGTGATACTAAGTATAAGATCAGATTATTATGGTAAATATTGCTTTATGGGAGAATAGCTTTATACTGACTAATACCCAAAATGAGAGCGTTAAATAGTTCATGGCATACCCATAAGTTATAGCACAGCTGATCCTAAAAAAGCTCCTTTTATAGCAGGAGCAGATTTACATTTAATCTGACTGATATAATGAAAGATATTCAATAAGGAGACCTACAGTTTAGAGTTATACCACCCAAGTAAGCATTATAAAAAGAGGGACTGTGCACTCAGTGAGAGTGTCCCTAACTTCATTTGACACCCTTAGTTGAAGCAATTTTTAATTTTTGTGTATGTGCAAGTGTGTGTATTGGTTGACTGATTTTTTATATTTTCTAATAAAGTTGTTTGGCATGCATGTGTGGTATGCTTCCACCTTGACTTTTTTATTAATGTAAAACAAGTGTAAGGCTCTTTCTCTGTTGTAATACTTTTAGCATGTCTTTGACTGTGTTTACTAGAAGAACAGTATGGCTTAAATCTTGGTCTGCTCACATGAATTCTAAATCCAGACTTTTATCTCTTTCGTTTCAGGCAAAGATTTTATTTGGTTCTGGTTTGGATTCCATCATTTCTACGGTGACTGATGGTAAGAAGTCCAAAAATAAAACTAAAGCTCAGAATCAGTGTGCCTCTAGTTCCGTTTGGAAGCCAAATTCTAACTGGAACAAGTTTAAGCAGTCCAAGGAAAATCCTCCCGAATCCAAGTCTGCATCAAGTTGTGGCCACCGATCCAGAGTCTCTGGTAGTGGGCAGGTTATGTCTTTTTCAGGAAGCTTGGTTTCACTCTGTTCAGGATCTTTAGGTTCTAAATATAGTATCTCAAGGATATCGAATAGGTTTCAGATCATGGCCTCCCAAGGGAAGGTTTTTTTTCTGTCCAATGTTTGAAGAAATCCTGTGAAGGCCCAGGCTTTTCTTTGGTCAGTTTTGGATCTTGAAACTATGGGGGTGATTGTTCTGGTTCCCTTGCAGAAACAGGGAATGTTTTGCTTTATTAGAGTTCCTATTTTTAAAATGGAAACCTTTCAGACTATTCTGCCATTTGTTCATCAAGGTCAGTTTCTGTCCACAATAGATTTAAAGGATCTTTTCAGTTTGTTGCTCTATCGTTTGATCTGGCTACAGTTCCCAGAATATTCTCCAAGGTTCTGGGTACAATTTTATCTGTGATCAGATCTCAGGGTATGGCAGTTTTTCCTTACCTCTTGGTTCAACTCTATCTCTACATTTAGCAGAATCTCACACCACTAGACTGTTGTTGTTTCTTCAACAACATGGTTGGAAAAACAATTTTCCAAAGAGTTTGTTGGTTCCTCAGACAAGGGTTTATTTTCTGCAGAATCAAATAGATTCAGTTGCTATGAAGCTTTCTTTGATGGAGCAAAGATGGTAAAGCTGGTGCCTGCTTGTCAGACTCTTCAGTCTCTATCCTTTCCTTGAGTCACTCTTTGCATGGAGGTATTAGGGCTCATGTATGTGTCCACTTTCATATAAGGCCTCTGCAGCTTTGTATGATTCAGCAATGGGGCAGGGATCATACTCAGCTATCTCAGAGGATTAATTTAGATTTCAGAATAAGTCAGTCTCTGTCTTGGTGGCTAAATCAGCTCATTATTCAGGGGACTTCTTTTGTTTGTCCTACTTGGTCTGTGGTCACTACAGATACAAGTCTTTCATGTTGGGGGGGCTGCTTGGAGGTCTCAGGAGACGAGGTTGCCAATCAATGTTTTAGAGCTCTGTGCAATATTTAAGGCCCTTCAGAGCTGGCCTCTGTTCAAAAGGGAAACTTATCTTTGTTTTCAATCAATGTTACTTTGTTAGCATATGTAAATCATCAAGGGTAAAATCACAGTTCCCTAGCTATGAAGGAAGTATCTTGAATTCTTTCCTGGGCAGAAGCCAATTGTTGATTTCCGCAATACATATTCCAGGAGTGGACAACTGGGAAGCAGATTTTATCAGTCGTCAGTCTCTATATTCGTCAGAATGGTCTCTTCATCTGGATGTGTTCAATCAGTTAATAGATCTTTGTGGTCTCCCAGAGATAGATCTGATGGTTTCTCGGTTAAATCACAAACTTCCCAAGTACTATATGAGGTCCAGGGACCCTCAAGCAGTGTTTGTGGATGTTCTGGTAGTTCAGTGGTCATTTCAGCCTACATATATTTTTCCACCTCTGGTCCTTCTTTCCAAGGTGATTACCAAAATCAAGCAGGAAAGAGCATTGGTAGTTCTGATTGCTTCAGCTTGGTCTTGCAGAATTTGGTATGCGGATCTAGTTCAGATGTCCAGTTGCCCTCCTTGGTTACTTCCTCTGCATCCAGACGTTCTGTCTCAGGGTTTGTTTTTCCATCGGATCTCAGATCTTTCAGATTGATGGCATGTATATTAAACAGTTAGTTTTTAGACAAAGAGGGTTTTCTGGTTATGTTATTGAGACAATTATACAGGCTTGTAAGCATGTGATCAGGAAGATTTATTACAAAGTCTGGAAGGCCTTTATTTCTTGGTGTATGGGTCATGGATTTTCTGGGCATTCTTTTAGAATTCATACAATTTTGCTGATTTGCATACTGGTTTGGATAAGGGTTTATCTGCCAGTTCAGATGTCTGCCCTTTCAGTTCTGTTTAATTGGAAGATTGATTCCTGACATCCATGCTTTTGTGCAGGCCTTGGCTAGAATTAAACCTGTTATTTAACCAATTTCTCCTCCATGGAGTCTTAATTTGGATTTGAGGATTTTGCAGGCTCCTCCTTTTAAACCTACGAATAATGGGAAATATTAAACTTGTTTCCTGGAAGGTTTTATTTATTTTAGCTATTTCATCTGCTAGAAGGGTTTCTGGGTTATCTGCTTTTTCACATAACCCTTCTTATTTTTCATCAAGTTTTTGAGGACTAAATTTGACCTTTTGCCTAAGGTTGATTCTCCTGAATAAGGAAATTGCTGTCCCTACTTTGTGTCCTAATCCTAAGAATTCTTCAGAGAGATCTATTCATACTCTGGATTTTGTTAGAGATTTAAAGTATTATGTTGATGCTACAAAGTATTTCAGACAAACTTCTAGTTTATTTGTTAATTTTGTTGATTCCAAGAAAGGGCAGAAAGTTTCTGCTGTTCCTTTGGCTTCATTAATCCATAAAATTTACTTGGAGGCAGGTTATCCTCCTCTGAATTGGATTACTGCTCATTCTACCAGATCTATTTGTGTATTAGTTCCCTGGAGTAATGGATCGTGGACTCTCACAGCCAGTGTGAAAGAAAACATAATTTATGCTTACTTTAAACGTGTAATCGGCTACAGGGCTGCAAACCTACTGCTCCTTAGTTGAAATCAAGGGGTCAGAGTAGTTGAATAAAACAAAGTCTTTATTGTGTGCACTTTAAAAACAAATGAGCCTAAGCTCTAGACACGGACAAAGAGGGGTAACAGTGCAGCAACAGCAGACATGTTTCGTGTGGCTCAACCACACTTGTTCACTGCTAAGTGTTTGCCGCCACTGTTACCTCTATTTAAAGCAATATACAATTAATTAAAAGCATAAAAAATTAACCCATGATTGTCTCTGAAACATTATAAACTGCCATGTCAGATAACAGATACAAATGGTGTGCTGGGTAATAAAGAACTACACATAGGTTTATATTGATAAGTATATACAAAAAGAAGAACTTTAAAAAGTATACAAAAGATGTTAAATATTTAGTTTTATTTACTGTTTTACTTTGTTATTTTTACCCAAAATTCTAAGTAGGAAAAGGATAGGGGAGCAAGGAAGCTCATAGAGCTTTTTTATCATGTATGAATAAGCTGTACCCCATATATTGCTATTCTCCTATTTTGAGGTTTTTTAATGTACTGAATAATGAATACCTATACAAAAGGTAATTTATGATCAGATAAAGAGATTAACGTCACTTTCCTTATTGATACCTTGGGGGCATCTAGTGTTGAGTAAAAATATCCATTGAGCCTCTTTGTAATCTAATCTTTGTATTCTATCTCCACCTCTTTTATGTGGAGGCACATGGTCTATTGCTTGAATGGACATTAGGGCCACATTGCCTGAATGCTCTGTTTTAAAATGTCTGGCAACTGGTGTAAATATGTCAGGGTCCTCAATGTCCCTGACATGTTCCTGAGCCCTGTCTCTGACTAATCGTTTTGTTTTTCCCACATATTGAATCTGGCACCCCCTACAGGTCAACAAGTAAATTACATGATTTGATTTACAGTTTAATTTGTGTCTGATGTCATATGAGCATTTTGTTGTTGTTGAAGTGAAATTCACTCCTTCCACTACATGGCTACAAGTTTTGCACCTTTGCGCCCTACATTTATAAAAACCCAATCTTTGTGGTAACCATGTACGGGTGTCAATATGTGGTAAATTTGAGGGTGCTATAATGTTGCCAATAGTCTTACTTTTCCTAGCAACGTATCTGCAACCTTCTGTTGTCATTTTTTCCAAGTTTGTGTCTATAGCAAGAATAGGTAAACATTGTTTTATTATATCACACATTTTTTGGTATTCCAAGCTGTATGGTGTACTGAATACCAATTTGCTTTCCTTATTGGGGGCTTGTATTATGGGATTACGCTTACTTTTATTTTTATTTTTGTATTTAAGCACGTTTTCCCTAGGGATTTTATCCACTTCCTCTTTGGTTTTTTGGAGCAGTGATATAGGGTATTCTCTTTGTGAGAGCCTATCCTCTAATATCTGACACTGTGTTTCGTACATTTGAGTATTTGAATAAATTCTTTTAGTTCTTATGTACTGTCCTTTGGGGATGGCCTTTTTTACATGTATGGGATGACTGGATCTATAATTGAGGATTGTGTTCCCCCCTGTGGGCTTTCTGAATAGTGAAGTGTTTATAGTATTTTGTTTCGTGTCCACTGTTATTTCCAAATCTAGGAACTCTATATGGTTTGTACTGTGTTGAGACGTAAATTTTAGGTTCATGCTGTTTGTATTGATCAAGTTTACAAATTCTTTAGCTGATTCCACATCTCCATCCCACACCACCAGCAGGTCATCAATCTGCCATAATAAATTATATGTTCCCTGAAGGGGTTGTCATCTCCATAGACGTGGGAGGCCTCCCACCAACCCATGTACAGGTTGGTATAGGAGGGGGCAAATTTTGCCCTTATGGCCGTCCCACGCCTCTGGAGATAGCAGCACCCCTCAAACAAAAAATAATTATGGGACAAAAGAAATTCTACTGCTGTCAACAAAAAATGAATAATTTCCTTAGTATAATTTGAATAAGTGTTTAAAAATATGACAATGCCTCTAACCCCTGGTTTTGTGGGATGGATGTGTATAAAGCTGTAACATCTATTGTCATTAGACAATATGTCTCTTTCCATTTTAGATCATTCATTTTGTTAAGTACGCCTGTCGAGTCTCTGATATAACTCATTAAGTCTCCCACTAAGGGTTGTAGGTAAGTGTCCACCAACTCGGAGAGGGGCTCTAGTAGTGACCCCACCCCTGAAATAATGGGGCGATCTGGTGGATTCTGACTATCCTTGTGCAGTTTGGGCACGAAATAAAAGATAGGAGTGTAGGGGGTTGCCGGTAACAATGTATCGACCAATGTTTCTGTGAATGCTCCTACTTGTTTGCCTAAGTTGAGAATATCCTCTAATTTGGCCTTAAAGTTTTTTGTTGGATTGTAAGTAAGTCTAGTGTAGGCTGCTTCCTCATTCAATTGCCTGTATGCCTCCTTAATGTAATAGTCATGATTCATAACCACTACATTCCCCCCTTTATCCGATTCCTTTATGACTATCTGGTTGTTGTTTTTTAAAGATAGTAAAGCATTGTGTTGTTCTTTGCTAAGATTTTGTAAATACTTATCTTTATGTTTTATGACCTTATCTGTCTGAATTTTCTCTGATAGTTGTTTTAATTTGTGTTCACTGTACGTTGGAACACATCAATACCTTTGCTTCTACTATTCACTGGATAGAATTTGCTTTTCTTCATACTTGGCTTAAAGTGAGGAATGGTTACCCTATGTTGTTCTTCTGTATCAGTATTTAGCATAGTGGTAAGATCAAGTACTGAGCATTGCTTATTAAAGGGGAGATTGTGTATATCTAACAAATGCTCATTTTGTATAGTTTGTATTTCTTCCACTGCTTACCTGATGAATTAATTTGTTTCATAGTGGTGAGAATCCTTGAGACCCCTCTCTGAGTTTTTTTCTGGTTACAACAGTTAGTACATCTGTTGTGCACATCTTTTTTCCATGCTCCTGTCTTGTTTGCTCTTGTTTTTATTTTCCTACCTCTTGGTGCTTGGCTATAAGTTAGACTAAGGTATTGGTAAGGTGGGAGGAGTTTTATAGATCTCTTGGGGTTTGGAAATCTTTGCCTCCTCCTAGTGGTAGGAAAGAGTAATTCCGAGGAGTAATAGATCATTGACTCTCACCACCATTAAATAAATGAATTTATCAGGTATGTATAAATTATGTATTTGTACTTTACTTACGGTTTGCCTTTTTCCATTCTTTTAGGACCTTTCCAAACAAACCAAAGTAAATGAACAGGTAGCTCAAGTTTTGCGAGTGGATAATGAATCTCTTAAAAACCAACACAAATTAGTCACAGAGCAGGTAAGAGGATTTCTCGGCTATTTTTTTGAATATTATAATTATTTGAATCAGAAACATCTCTTTCTCCCTGCTCCGTTTAGCAAATGCTGCATTAAGTAAATTACATCATTACCATATTTTAAAGAACCCTGCAGCACAGGATAAGGAAAATTAGTGTAATATTAATCGTTATATTTTATTTCATTTTGCTTCATATTTTTATTTGTATTTATACTATTCAATTGGCACAAACCTCTTTCCATTAATTTCAGAATTTGTTTTGTGCATTAGTTGGTCTCATTACATTATTCAGAATAATGTCTTTATTTGAAGGGACATGTTAACCATACTCTAAATGACTTGAAAGTGACGCAGCACACCTGTAAAAAGCTGACCAGAAAATATCACTTGAATATCTTTATGTAAAAAAGCATTTATTTAACCTTAAACTTTCTTCAGCTCACCAGAGTAAGTGTAAACAGTTATCCTTCAGCTACTCTTTTTACTGTCATTTGCATTTGCAGCCAATCAGTATCATCAGTGCTGATTTCACACTTTGCTTTACTGTGAGCTCATGGGATTTCACCATAAACTCATGGGATTTCATAGTAAATTTTCTAGAAAGGAGGAGAGAAATGAGGTTAATGTGCATGCTCCCTTTTAGTCTCAGGGCAAACATCCTGATTGGATGCCGAAAATCCCTTTACAATGGGATGTGGCTACAGAGAAAATTGTTATGTATATTAACTTCGTTCTTTACATGTGACATGCTCATGTGACATTTTACTCAAGTATTTTATCATGTTGATTTCATAGTTGCTCTTGTTATCTAATGCAAATGATGTGGAATACTTTACTCAAAAGAATATTTTGGACAGACTCTCTGGGTATTTACCAATGCATCTACATAAAAATAAAAAAACTGAAAAAGAACAACAAAAAGGTCTCCAAAAGCCTTCTTAGGAAAACAGGAAAATATTAAGTAAATCAATAAAAACGCTGTCATGCAAAAGAACGGCCTCGCACAGACTAATACAGCATAGCTGCAGGTTTAGTGTCATCAGCATTTTTTTATTTTTCAGAACTCATTAAAGGGACAGGAAAGTCAAAATTAAACTGTTGTGTTTCAAATAGAGCGTTCTCTGCAATGCACTACTGGTGGTTTCACAAATATCCCTCTTGTCATTGGCTCACTAGGTGTGTTCAGCTAGTTCTTTGTAGTGTACTTTTGCTGTGGACTTAACCCTTTGCATGGGTAAAACACAAAGTTTTATGTAAGCAACAATGCTGTAGTACATTAGAGCATTCTCTTTTTAGCTTCAGCCCTTCCTACATACATTCATTGCTAAACCAAATGGCTAAGGGAAGTTGAAGAAAGGCTTTGGGACTCACAGAAATGCAGCCGCACTTATGACTTACTTCCACAGCTACTGATTACTGAAGCATGTAGGCAGGAACTACCCCACTGGCCTGGGGAAGCTGTAAACAACTCCCTCTCCACACATCCACTATACCCCTACCAATTATGTCCCACTTTAACACATCTGGGGAGGATTTGTCCCCCTTTAAAAAAAATCTTGGGTAGATTTGGCCCACCCGGTCCCCCTGTTTCCAATACTGATGCTGGTATAGTAATGTATGTTAGAAAACTTATCATTTGTACATTTAACTCAGTACATTAAGTGGTAAGGATTATTTAGAATGTTAATATTTAGGGCTAGATTTATTAAGCCCATACGGCAGCAAGTTCTCTCAAGAACTTGCTCGCCGTCAATTATCAAGCAGCGGTCACCAGACCGCTGATCCTTAGCTTCTTCGCCACCTCTATTGTGGCGAAATTCAATCTCCTCGGTCTAGTCAGACCGAGGAGATTGACAGCTCCTGCCCGCGCGTGATTGGCTGTGCGCGGGCAGGGGGCGGGATTGCACGCGAGCGCAAAATTGCGCTCGTGTGCAATGCCGAATACCTGCGGGTATTTTCGCCCCGCCACAGGCGAGCTGAGGCGTACAGGGGCGCGTATACGTGCCCCTGTACGCCTCAGCTTTAAGAAATCTAGCCCTTAGTAATTTCAAGAAGAAATAACTACTCTAAACATGTGACATATTATAGGTATCTGATGAGACTGCTACTCTAAACATGTGACATCTTATAGGTATCTGATGAGACTGCTACACTAAACATGTGACATCTTATAGGTATCTGATGAGACTGCTACTCTAAACATGTGACATCTTATAGGTATCTGATGAGACTGCTACACTAAACATGTGACATCTTATAGGTATCTGATGAGACTGCTACTCTAAACATGTGACATCTTATAGGTATCTGATGAGACTGCTACTCTAAACATGTGACATCTTATAGGTATCTGATGAGACTGCTACTCTAAACATGTGACATCTTATAGGTATCTGATGAGACTGCTACTCTAAACATGTGACATCTATAGGTATCTGATGAGACTGCTACTCTAAACATGTGACATCTTATAGGTATCTGATGAGACTGCTACTCTAAACATGTGACATCTTATAGTTATCTGATGAGACTGCTACTCTAAACATGTGACATCTATAGGTATCTGATGAGACTGCTACTCTAAACATGTGACATCTATAGGTATCTGATAAGACTGCTACCATATAAAATAGGAAAACAATCAGGTATAAATATCTTTAAAGAAGCAACATGTCAGCTCTTCAGAGATATTACAATCTTGTTTCTGAATGGAACAATGTAATTAAACTGTAATATAATATAAAACGAAAAATCACTATTGCAATGACCGTGACAAAATACCATTTCAAACGGTATAAAAGCTGAAAGTGACAGTGTATTGTAAAATGAGTTTCCCTTTAATGTGTTTTCAATTACTTGTTATACCAACTGCAGTGTATAAACCGTATCATGGAAATGGCTTCTATATTCTATCGCATTTTACACAGTGAGACTAAATACTTGGGGCCCAATGATCAAAAACTAACCGCCATGGAGAAAAATCGCACAAAATCTTTTGGTATTTTTTAGACTGTGTATTGTAATGTAGCAGTCTTTCCTTCACATAGAGAACCTGCATAGTGCGATAACAATCTCTTAAGCTAAAATTTACATTTTTAAAATTCTTTGAGGGACCTCACAGTGTGGGCGAGAATTCTTAGATCATCTCATCTGCACGGAGAGCTCTAGATCATTGGGCTTTTAGAGAACAATGGAAAATTTACAATTTTAGTAGCACTCTGTCCAACACCCCCCCCCCCCACACACACACACACACTGGGAGTGTTATATTTTTCTAAATATTCTTGCTTGCATTACTTTTCTACAACTTGTATTGACATTTTCAGTATAGGTGGGATACAGCAGCCAAAACTAGCTATTTCAAATGGCAAGATAAAGTTAAAGGAGCTATATGTAAACCACTTAATAAACTCCAGCAGGTAAAATGGATTATTAAAAGTAAAGAAAATAGAAAGTTAAATTGCTATAAATGGGGATACATTTTACTTATCTTCCACTAAAGAGTCAGTAATGTCAAAAGTAAAACTTTCATGATTTATACAGCGCATGCAATTTAAACAACTTTCCAGTTTATTCTATTTTCAAATTTGCTTTGTTCTTTTGGTAACCTTTGATGAAAATTGCAGTTTTTGAGCAGCAATGCACTACTGGAAGCTAGCAGAGCACATTTGAATGAACCAATGACAAGAGACATATAAGTTCAGCCACCTATCACCAGCTAGCTCCCAGTAGTGTATTGCTGCTCCTGAGCCTACCTAGATATACTCTTCAACAAAGGATACCAAGAGTACAAAGCATATTTAATAATAGAAGTAAATTTGAAAATTGTTTCAAATTCCACACTGTATTTGAATCATTAAAATTAAAATGTTGACTTTACTGTCCCTTTAATACATGGAGTGATTTATCCTGGGTTTAATGGCCACTAAACTGAATATATTCAATTTCAAATCATAGCTTTGTCTCTTCAAAATATGAAATGCGGTCTGCATATACCCCTGCATTGGACTTCTGGGGGAATTGCTGACTCCATCATTTTTCCACTGCTATCTAAATGCACTCTGCCATGTACTTTGTTTTATTTCCATAATGTGTAATAATTTAGTAACTAAGCATATGCGTATGTATTTCTTCAGCTCAAGGGTTTGTTTAAAGAAAGGAATAAGCTGACTAAAGCCTATGCAAAGCTTCCGAAGGAAGAGATATCTGCTGAAGAGTGGGCAAAGAATTCCAAGCTGGTGAAGGTACTTGATCTTGCTCAGGGTATAACACACTTTAACAAGATTTAACAAGTGCCGGGCGGACATGATTCGCTGTAGCATACACTATCAGCATTTAACATTGCACAAGCATTGATCGTATCGGGAGTGGCGGACAAGTTACGGAGCAGCCGTCTTAGTGGCAGTTAAATCTACCTTTGTGTGAAAAGTGTGACATTTTACTTGGAATAGTTGTCTGTTTTAATTGTAAATTTTAATTAAATGGGGCATGAAAGGGACATGAAACCCAAAAATGTTCTTTAATGATTCGGATAGATGATGCAATTTTAAACAACTTTCCAATTTACTTCTATTATTTAATTTGCTTCCTTCTCTTGTTATCGTTTGCTGAAAGATTTATCTAGGCAAGCTCAGGAGCAGCAAAGAACCTAGGTTCTTTCTGCTGATTGATGGCTGCATATATATACCGATTGTCATTGGCTCACCCATGTGTTCAGTTAGAAACCAGTAGTGCATTGCTGCTCCTTCAACAAATGATACAAAGAGAATGAAACAAATTAGATTATAGAAGTAAATTTGAAAGTTGTTGAAAATTGTATTCTCTATCTGAATCATGAAATACATTTTTTGAGTTTCATGTTCTATTAAGGTCATATTTTTATATGCATGGGTTATACTAAAATTTAAGAAACATAGAGGAGCAAAATTACAACCCTCTAATGCGCTAAAGAATTGAATTATTGTTCTATTGAACAGAACTCTTTTGTTAACCCCTGAAAAGAATTTCAGCACTAGACTAGCAATGCACTACTGATGCGGATCTGAACCAGCAACTGAACTGCCAATCTGTCACTGTGTTCAGATTTCAAGTGAGCTTTTAACCCCTCTTAAGCAATAGTTCAATAATGCAATTCTCTAGCACATAAAATATGTGGTTATTGCTCCTTTATGACCCTCTGCATGCATTATACACCTTTAGACTGTAATTCTTTATGGCAAAATGTGCATTGTTTTTAATGTCTATGATGAGTGGTGACTCTTGAGTTAGTGAGGCCTTAGGCAGGGCTTATGTATAAGAACCCTTTACACACAGAACTAAAAATGCAAATATCAACCAAATAAATTTGAATATAAATTGCAATTAATTTCACTTAAATCTGTCCCTATCCCCATTGCAGTTGATACACCCATCCTTTCTAATAGTTTAGCAAATATTGAACCTGAATTTATTCTTAATTTTAAGAAAAGATGCCCCTGAATTAGTGAATTAAATTACAGGTCTCGGGTTTCAGTGTCTCCACTAGGTCATAAAATGTAGGTGTGGAACAATTTAACAAAAATGCTAAATATAAAGGTTGCAGGGGGTTCAGGTAAGGGACTTAATTTTCTAATTCCAATTCTTACCTTTATTTTTTTAAATTCCCCTTTACCCCTTTCCTTGCCCTGTGTACAACCACTGGTCTTCATCTTACCTTAGTGTGTTCTGATGCTTTGCCATGAATCATTCATGCAACTATCATCCTGCCCTTGACCAGCCTGTACAAAAGCACCAGTTATATTAAACATTAAATATAAGTACTATTTTAAAAAATATAAAATAAAAAGTTTAAATATAAAGTAACATTTTCCAAGTATTCACAGAAAGTTATCTGATGTTTTGTTTCTACATTTAAGACTTTATAATGACTTGGGGTGGGGGCAGTTAGTCTGTTATTGCTGTTTGCCCACATATACAACAATCTAATTCCAAATAAATAAACTAGATTAGCAAAATTAAAGCAGTATTTTTGGACTTGGATACTGGAGTGAAAGAATTGTAAGACTCATTTCAAGCATATATAGCTTTAGATTTATATTAAGAATAATTGACCTCAAACCAAGGGTAAGACACATTTTATGACAATTGTGCCAATGTAATACTATGAGGTAACCCAGAGTGCTAGTCTATTTATTTTCTTCAGACTGGACCTCAGATAAGAGCCTTTACACAGTGGTCTCTCTGCAAGCACCATGCCCACAAGTTCAAATCTACAGTCCCTTATCCAAAATAGACCTCAATTGAAACCATGAACCTGCAACCCTTTCGTCAGCCAAGCACCCACATCAGACATTTAGTCACACACCTGGTTCTGCTCTCTCTCTGTCAGCTCCATGTTCAGATTAGACTAGATCAGACACATGAGCTCTTTCAAAACAGACCTCAGATGGAACACTAACCCTACAACCTCACTGTCAGCCTCATGCTCATATCTAACATCAGATTAGCCCCCTGACAGCCCTATACCCACATCACTCCTCAGATCAAACCCCTGGCCCTGCAATCTCTTGGTTATGAGGTCCAGTATCTTGATATGGGGCATATGTATCAAGCTCCGTATGGAGCTTGATCCCCGTGTTTCTGGCGAGTCATCAGATTTGCCAGAAACAGCAGTTATGAAGCAGCGGTCACAAAGACCGCTGCTCCATAACCTGTCCGCCTGCTCTGAGCAGACGGACAGACATCGCCACAATACAACCCGATCGAGTACGATCGGGTTGATTGACACCCCCCTGCTGGCGGCCTATTGGCCGCGAGTCTGCAGGGGGCGGCGTTGCACCAGCAGCTCTTGTGAGCTGCTGGTGCAATGCTGAATACGGCAGCTGCTCCAGCTTCCTCCGTCCATCGCAAAGCCTCTTCCTGGGTCTAAAATGAGGAATCCGGCTTCCTTCAATCACGGAGTTGAATTAGACACTGATTCCCCCGGGGGGGGGGGTGGAGCTGTGATTGGAGGATGACCGATCCATCTGACGTCAGAATTGGCTTGCGATGACTCGGGGGAAGCTGGAGCGGCTGTCAAGATTAAATGGTAAGTATTTTTTCACAACACGAGTAAATGTAAATTTTGATGAATTAATTAGGCACTTTAGCATCAAAATTTACATTCACTTTAAAGTAAAAAAATAAATTAATTAAATAGCTTTTAGGGGGAAAAAAGAAATAGCTTTTGTTTCTATGTGTTTGTTTAATTGAAAGTTAATTACATTTTACAGAATTAAAATGCAAATACTACCCAGGTGTAGAATAGTTTAAAATGTAGAAAACAAACCTTATTTTTTGTCTATTAAAATGGGTTTCTACATTTATAGGAGTTAAACACATATTTATATTCCATTACTGCATTTTCATGCTGTTTTAAAGGGACAGTCTACTTGATTTTTTTATTTTTATTTAAAAGATAGATAACCCATTCCTCAGCTTTGCATAACCAATATTGTTATAATAATATTTTTAATAACCTCTAGACCTCTGCCTATTTCTAAACCGCTGCAAGCCGCCTCTTATCTCAGTGCTTTGTATTAGTTTTTTACAGCCAAACAGTACTAGTCCATGTGTGCCATGTAGTTAACATTGTGCTCACTCCCTTGGAGAATGATAATGGTTATGCAGGAACCAGCACTAATTGGCTGCAAGATTGTAAAAAGCACTGAGATAAGAGGCAGTCTCAGGAGAGAGAGATTGAGAGAGAGAGAGAGAAACTCAATGGAAGAAGAGACACTCGCAGGTAGTTAATAGATTCCAATATTTAAAGCTTTATTTTTAGCAAGATATCCGTCTTTGTATCAGTAAAATCCTGTGCTTTATGTTTATTATTTTGAACATAAAGCACAGTAATTTACTGATACAGTCTTGACAAAGGTCCCTGCGAGGACCGAAACATTGACTGATGTAATCCTATGACCGATATCTTACTAAAATAAAGCTTTGACTATTGGAATCTATTAAGACCTGTGAGTGCCTCATCTTCCATTGAGTTTCTACATACACACCATAGAGAGCAGATCAACACTACAAAGAGTGCTTGGAACACCAAACCATAACAAAATATGTATCAGTCTATAGATGATAAATATTAGAAGTCCAACATCTTAACATAAGTGCATTTTAAGGTTGATGTGTATAACATGCACACAAAAAGAAAGAAAATCAACAGAAAAAAACTTTCATTAAAGCCAAAAAAGACAATTTTGAATTTGAATATGAAATCAAAGGACAAGTTCAAGAGATATAAAAGACAACCTCAGCCTTGAACCACAAGATACGAAACTCAACCATGAATGAAAAACTTTGACCACACCCCCAGAATACATTGTATTACCCACAATCAGCACTTTGTTCCTGCCTGCAGGAGCCAGTTCTAGTTTTCTACAGTGAAACCACATTACCTTTATAAGACAGATATGCAAATAGTTTACAATTACAAACATTTACAACACTTGTTTTGCAAATGTGTATCCTAAGTGTTGCATTGTCATTATTGTTTTTCCAAGTTGCTAGTGGGTCTCATTTGCTGTGGGGGATATTATGTACTGGGGCACTTAGCACAACTATACATGTTAACCAATAATGAAATTAAAGGGACAGTAGAGTCAAAACTAAATTTAAAAGAATGTAATAGAGCATGTAGTTTTCAACCACTTTGCTTAGTTCTCTTGCTATGCTTTGTTAAAGACAATCCTAGTTAAACAAAGGAGAATGCATATGTCTTTAGCCATCTGACAGCAGTGTCTGCAACAATGTTTCTAGCAATGTTATACATAGTTGCAAACACTGCTGCCATAGAATGGTAAAGACACGTGCACGCTCCTGAGCTCCTATCAGCCTACCTAGCTTTACTCTTCAACAAATTATACAAAGCAAGTTTTTTTTTTAAATAGAAGTAAATTGAAAACATTTTTCAATTAGATGCTCTAACTAAATCATGAGCATTTAATTTACTTTACTTTCCCTTTAATTAATTTCAGACAACAACAAGGCCCTTTGCAGCCGAATGAGTATCTGTGAATCTATAGCCCATCATCTGTGATACATACATAGGGGCATATTTATCAAGCTCCGAATGGAGCTTGATGCCCCGTGTTTCTTGCGAGCCTGCAGGCTCGCCAGAAACAGCAGTTATGAAGTAGCAGTCACAAAGACCGCTGCTCCATAACCTGTCCGCCTGCTCTGAGCAGGCGGACAGACATCGCCGGAAATTAACCCGATCGAGTACGATCGGGTTGATTGACACCCCCCTGCTGGCGGCCTATTGGCCGCGAGTCTGCAGGGGGCGGCGTTGCACCAGCAGCTCTTGTGAGCTGCTGGTGCAATGCTGAATACGGCGAGCGTATTGCTCGCCGTATTCAGCAAGGTCTGTTGGACCTGATCTGCACTGTCGGATCAGGTCCGACAGACCTTGATAACTACGGGCCATAGTGTGAGTGCACTCACCTCTCTCTGGAATTAGAATTTTATGTAGTTTTGAAATGTACCTAATATTTTATTAAGTAGAAGTTTTATTCATGGTCATTTTGTGCATAAAGTACAAGATGTTACAAACTGAAACCTTACATACGTTTTATCTTCTAATGTTTAAAGGGACATTACACCCAAATGTTTTCTTTCATGATTTAGAAAGAGAATGCAATTTTAAACAATTTTGTAATTTACTTCTATTATCTATGTTGCTTCATTCTCTTGATATCCTTTGCTGAAAAGCATATCTGGATAGGCTTATTAATTGCAGATTGGTGGCTGTACATAGATGCCCCGTGTGATTGGCTCACCCATGTGCATTGCTATTTCTTCAGCAAAGGATATCTAAAGAATGAAGCAAATTAGATAATAGAAGTAAATTGGAATGCTGTTTAAAATTGTATTCTCCACCTGAATCATGAAAGATTTTTTGGTTGTTTACTGTCCCTTTAATGACTAATTTTATTGTAAAAGATTGATATCAAATCCTAAATTTGGATGATTGAGGGATTTGAAGTGAATTGCTTGTTATAATATTTAGGAAATATAGACTCCCATTTAGATGTAACTATGTTTGCTATAGAAAAATTATTTAAAAAATGAAACAATAGTTATTTGTCTTTAGATAGAACGTAGTTTCATACCAATTTTCTTTTCGGTTTGGTAGTTCTGTGAAGGTCTGATTGTCAATGAGCTATCTACAAGAAGAGAATTGTGCACAAACACTTGTGGATTTGTACTATAAAGAATAATATGCATAGATACTAATATAAAAAAAACCTGTATAAAACCTTTTAAAAACTTACTTAGAAGCTCCCAATTTAGCACTGTTGATGAGGTTAGTCTGGGACACCCACTGAAAGGGACTGAGAGCAGACCCTCCCCTGCATATGAATAGACCCATTATACAAGCAGAATCAATATAAAGTCTGTATACATCAGTATACATATAAAACTCTGGGGCTTGGTAAGTTAAAATCAGCACAATGTTATTTAAATATAAGCAAAACTATACATTTTTACAAAAACACCCCCAGATGGGCTATATATATGGATCATCTACATCACATGCACAGAAAAATCTAGTGTACAATGTCCCTTTAAAGGAAAACAAGCTTGATTTCCTTCTAAATACAGGGAGAGTCCACAGCTGCATTAATTACTTTTGGGAAATACAGAATCTGGCCACCAGGAGGAGGCAAAGACACCCCAGCCAAAGGCTTAAATACCTCCCCCACTTCCCTCATCCCCCAGTCATTCTTTGCCTTTCGTCACAGGAGGTTGGCAGAGAAGTGTCGGAAGATTACGGAGTAGTCTCTTACGGAGGGTAGTACTCTTCGAGATGGGACTGGAGTTTTAAGTAGTCCTGTCAGCCTCTCAGTGAGAGCATTGATGAAAGTTAGAGTCCGGAGATGCAGGGAGAGCCTTTCTGCGAAACCATCCCGACTCATATTAACAGCTCCATAAGCAATCAGCGTTGACAAGTTTCGCTGCCTGCTTTTCTGAACTCAAGGCCATGTCAGAAGCGCTGCTACCATCTGTCAAACTTAAAGGACCGTGTTGCTGTTCCACGGCATAGATTCCGGTAAGACCGTTTCACTTTTTACATGCTTGTTACGTTAGAAGATGGGTCTCAGTGGGACTCCTTTATCTTTATGGAATAAAGGGTTAATATCTCCAGAGGGGGATTATTGAACAGTGGGGGCTGTACTTATGTTTGTAATGTGATTTTGACTGCTTTTGTGTAAGTGACGTTTGGGGCTCATAGGCTTTTACGGAACGTACAGGTTATTTTCGAGCTGCACAGTTTTTATGAGCTGGCCCGCTTTTCTTAGCGGGAGTAAATCCTGCACGTTGCACCACGTAACCGGGTGTGGTCACGTTTTTGTTTCCCATTTCCGTATTCCTGACCGTGCGACTGCGGAGAGGATCCGTTTTCTCTACCTGTCTGGGTCATAGGAGGTGGTGAGTGCCCCAGCCATTGGGGGAATAAGGTGCCAGTTGTTTTTTTATTACCATAATCTACTTAGTGGAGTTATGGAAAATTCTGATATGTTAGAGGGGGTTTACCTTGATTCAGATTTTGATACCTGTTTTTATTGTGAGGAGGCCCGGGTAACCCAGCCCTCTCAATTATGTTCCGTATGCCGCAATAGAGTGTTCTCATCTTCCCATGTTGAGCCATCCGCCTCTGAGGATTCGGCATCCCGTGAGTTGCGTTCCCTAACATCTTCTGTTACTACACAGGCGGTTGCCCTGCCTACCGTTACTGAAAGAGGCCTTTTTCCACCAGAGGTTACTGCACGGTTTCGCATGGCCATTTCTCTGGCCTTAGCGCATTTGCATCTTCCGGCTACGTGCAAGCAAAGACTTAATCCATGTAATCCTGCCCAAGGTCCGGCATGTAAGAGGACTTTGGTATCTGATCAGTCTTCTGGGGATGCGGTGTCCTCTGAGACATCAGAGGTGCTGCTTTTAAATTTAGAATGGCTCGTCTGCATGTACTTTGAGAGAAGTTTTGGCGATGTTGGAGGATCCTATTTCTGATTCGTCAGCTGAATCTCAGTCTGCTGATTCAGATAGCGAGCTTGTTTAGACGACTGGAGGGATGGTGATCCTATTCCTTATCGTCTTTATATTGTAATTCTTTGTTTTTTTATCAGATTACTAGTTCGGAGCTCTTGAGGAAGGAATTTTTTCGCATGACGGGTGGGCCCTGTCGGTTCTACTTTCCCTGGGGCTCTCTCTTGTGTACGCTTGCCTATTTTCTTTTCTAATCCGGTTAGGATAAAGTTTTATTTTCCTGTTATTTTTTGAGATTATGTTGAAGCTCTGCTTAGGAAGACTTTTTGCTCTGGA
Source organism: Bombina bombina (assembly GCF_027579735.1). Classification (NCBI taxonomy): domain Eukaryota; kingdom Metazoa; phylum Chordata; class Amphibia; order Anura; family Bombinatoridae; genus Bombina; species Bombina bombina. The sequence continues at coordinate 499,444,910 of NC_069504.1, forward strand.
ATTCTGGTATTAGCGATTTTTATGTCGCGATGGATGGAATCTTCCGGTGGAAGTTCTATAAAAAATAGGTTGTCTCTGGTGTTGTTCCCTCGATATGTCCGAGACTATATTTAAGCTTCGGAGCTTCTATGTTTCTGTTTATTATTCTCATTTTTCTGGCACTTTCCGTTTGATCCTTGAACAGCTATGTTGTATCCTTCATATCGGGTTGGTCCTGGTTGGGTATAGTTTCGCTGTTCTTTTGCAGTTGTACAGATATGTTGTATCCTGATAGCAGGCTGGTCTTCTTTGGGTACTAGTTACCTCTTTCCTTTCTTCTCTCAAGAGGTTGTTTTTCAGTCCAGCGGAAGTCCTTCTATCCTGGAGGTCAGGCTGGTTATATCATCTTGGTTGGGGCATCTGATATTGGATCGTATGCAGTCCAAGTGGCCTACGAGTTAATTCACTGCTTTGCAAAGCTGTGCCTTGGAGTTTGAATTCTGCTGTGGCAGATTTTCATTAGGAACTAAGTTTTGCCTCTCTTGAGGAGGGGAGGACAGGGGACTTTTTGGAATCATTTTTCCTTTTCTCAGGGGTGTAATTCCCCCTCTATTGGTGCTCCATAGGGGTTCTTTTTGGCTTGCTGCTCTCTATGTAGAGCTTATTTCTTCTTCCTCTTGAGGGTCCTACATCACGTTGTGGAAATCAGGGTCCTAGGGACCATATTGTTTTCATAACCTCGTTCTGATCTTAGCTTTCTGGGATCTAGGGGGGTTTCTATACATTATCCTGTTTCCTTTGGGTTCTGGTGGGATCTGAAATGTAATATTACCAAGAGCAAAATTATGCATATAGGATCCAAAAACCTAAAGGCCAATTATAGTCTAAATGGTACATTACTGACTGTAATTAAAGAAGAAAGGGATTTGGGAATTATTATTTCAGATGATTTAAAATTTGGTACACAATGCCGCAGTGCAGCCAGCAAGGCCAGTCAAATGCTTGGTTGCATTGGAAGAGGTTTTAGTAGCAGAAATAGCAAGGTTCTTATGCCACTTTACAGATCATTAGTTAGACCAAATATGGAATACTGTGTACAGTTCTGGAGACCATATCTTCAGAAAGATATAAATAAACTAGAAGCTGTCCAAAGGAGGGCTACTAAAATGGTACATGGTCTAAAATATAAAACGTACAAAGAAAGACTCTATGATCTAAATATGTATAGTTTAGAGGATAGAAGGGAAAGAGGTGACATGATAGAAACCTTCAAATATATGAAGGGACTTAATAAAATAGAAGCTGAAAGCATTTTTCACAAAAAAATAAATGCCAAAACAAGGGGTCACAATCGAAAGTTAGAGGGTAGTAGATTCAGGAGAAATTTGAGGAAACATTTTTTTACAGAAAGGGTGGTGGATTCATGGAATAAACTTCCATTTGAGGTGGTAAACACAAAGACTGTAAAGGAATTTAAAAATGCCTGGGACATGCACAAGGCTATCCTAAGGAAAAAGTAACATGTAATATGGGTAGACTTGATGGGCCTTTTTGGTTCTTATCTACCGTCAAATTCTATGTTTCTATGTTTTGGTGCTCCTATTTTGGCGGTTCTGGTTTCTCCATCGCCAGCTAGGAGTTTTAAAGAATCTCTCTTATACTTTCCAGTTAGTTTTGGAATGGTGTTCCTGGAAGCAAGCACTATGGGTCCGGTGAATAGCTTAACCACCCAACAACCAGAGGATTGGGATTTTGAACCTAGCTGTGCTGATTTAGAATCCTGGGTGGTCCTTGATTTTGTTTGATTTCAGACAGGAAGTCTCCTAGGCCTTTGGAGTTAGAATACTTTATAGGCTTGTTCTGCTGTTTTCCTTCAGTCCTTCATGGAGACTGTGGGTAGGGGATGTTAACAGTCCGATTTTTCGGCTTGGCATATTGCTATCTATTCCAGATTTCAGAGATGCTGGTTAGGCTGCTCCGGTCGCCTGTCTGCAGGGAAATACCTCTGATATACTGGGACAGTTTGGTTTATCTCTTCCATGGATGTGGAGTCTTCTGGTTTTCCTTCTGTTTTCTCTTTGAAGTCTTAGGTCACTCTTTCTACTCATAGGACCTGGTCTTCTGAGTTTTCCAGTTGGGTTTTTTTCTCAGTTGATCCTTTTGCTGACTCTGAGAGTTCATCAGGGGGTCGAGGGACTCTCCTTTGGTTTGTCCTTTCACAGCTGTACCTTTGGTGGGATCCGATCTATGTTCTCTGGGCATTCGTGCCTATCCTAGTCTTATCCTTCAGGGGATCGTGGTCAGGGATTCATACGTAGATCTCTGGATCCTTCGGTGCTGGGGAAGTTTATTCTTCCTTGTTTCCTTTAACTATATCACATCTCTGGATTGATTCAGTCTGTCAGGGGAGGACATCAGGGTTCCTGATGCTGCTTTTATTGTGCTTTGACTCGTTTTCGTGGTTGGTCTTCTCCATTTTGGGGGCTCCTTATTATGGAGTTGGACAGGGTCTTCGCCCTTGGTATTTTGTTATATTGTGTAAGGGGTTTTTCGGATGGGTGTCAGTCCTTTCCGCAGCTGGTAGCTGGTCCCTAGTTTACCTTTTTGGGTTGACGGACTTCCCCCCACTGGTTTGGTGGGGAGGGGGGGTGTTTGTTCTCTATGATTTATTTTTCTTCTTGAGGTTCTCTCTGGGCTCTCCAGGGTGTCCTGGAAAAAGGCCAGTTCTTGATAGGATGACTTGTTCTTAGCCTGAGGGTTAACCTGGCTGTCTAACAGATGTGCGGTTACGGGTGGTCTCACCTGTCACTTCTGCCAGGATATGTAAGCTCCTAAACAGATCTAGTTACCTGTTTCTGTTCCTTTATGTTTTTCTTGAGGTCTTTTGCTGCTGTTGAAGCGGTTTTCAGGAGCTGGGAAAATTTTTCAGGCTGTGGTGCCCGCAGATGGGCCGCATTCTTGTTACCCCCGTTAGCATTCAGTGTCCTCTATAGCTTGGGTATTGTTTTCCCAAAAGTAATGAATGCAGCTGTGGACTCTCCCTGTATTTAGAAGGAAAACTAAAATGATGACTTACCTGATAATTTCTTTTCTTTCGATACAGGGAGAGTCCACAGCTCCCCACCCGTTCTCTCCAGAAGGCGGCCTAAATTTATATTGTTTTTCTTCTGGCACCTTTTTCACCCTGATATTTCTCCTACTGTTCCTTGTTCCCTCTGCAGAGTGACTGGGGGATGAGGGGAGTGGGGGAGGTATTTAAGCCTTTGGCTGGGGTGTCTATGCCTCCTCCTATTGGCCAGGTTCTGTATTCCCAAAAGTAATGAATGCTGCTGTGTACTCTCCCCGTACAGAAGGAAAGGAAATTATCTGGTAAGTCATAATTTTTGTTTACATTATATGAGATTGTATTTAACATTATTGTCCTCTAAATGGAAGCACTATCTAATTACTGGCTATGGATGCAGTGAAGGCATCACATTTATATGTTTACCCTTTCCTTATTTTCCTTTAGAACGTTTTGAGTTCCGTTAAAGCACATGAAATGGGTGAGGAGGACCAAGAACATGATATCAGGAATCTGCAGAGGCAGCTTGCAGAAAAATCAGAAATGGTACACAATAATATAGAAATGTTTTCTTTTTTCTCAATCAGATATTCCATAAAACTAGGGTTGGTGTAAAAAACTTGCTTCTTTTGACATAAAATATAATAATACATTGTGGCAATCATGATTTTTAAAGAAACACTGTACTGTAAAATGTGTCCCTCCATAATGGTTTTCCAATGACACGTTTACTAGCTTCAAAATATTAAATGTGAGAAATTATTCCTTTTGGTTTATTTTTGTAAGTGAAAAGTGTTTTTTGCAAATTGAAACCACCAACAATTTTTTTCAAGAACATGACAATTTACATGAGATGAACCTGCAAGAAGAGTAGATCTTTGTGTCTTATCTCTGTGTATGCATAAATGCCAATACTTAATAATAAGTAATAAACCAAAAGGAACAATTTCCAATAAAAGTAATAATATACAGCTGATATAATAAGGAATTGGGAACACATTAAGGGAAAACAATTCCAGTACAATGTCCCTTGTGGATGGTTGGGTGGAGAATGACGGGTGTGAGCCAAGGGGCAATTCATCTATTTTTGCTCTGTGATCCGGTGAGTTGCTAAAACATCATAACATTTGTTTCATTACCATATTTGTTTCTATGGTAGAGCTCCCAAAATAGACAGAGGATCTGACTGAAATATCAGAAAACGTGTCCACTTTTATCATAAGGCAACTTCTTGGAAGACCCATATAATAGAGATAACTGTACTGTTGATGAATATAGTTTCTTAAAGGGACATAAAATAGCAATCATAACATGGTTTAATTATTGTTGCGTGCAGAGAAGTACGTATTTAACAATAGCAGATTAATTAAAGTAATAGGAAACCCCAAAAATGTATTTCATGATTCAGATAGAACATACGTTTAACAACTTTTTAGTTTAATTATATTATCAAATGTGCTTAATTATCTTGTTATCCTTTACTGAAGGAACAGGATTGCACTACTGGCAGCTATCTGAACACAGACAGGGGAGGGGGAGGGAGGAGGGTATTGAGGGGGGTGCAGCTACACTACAGAAAATGTTTTATATATAAAAAAAATATATTTTTTTATTTTAATACTGGCAGACTTTCTGCCAGTACTTAAGATGGCAAGGACAATTGTGAAGTGGGGGAGGTAATAGAGCTGTTTGAGGGGGGTCAGGAAGGGATCAGGGGGTGTAATGTGTCAGATGGGAGGCTGATCTCTACACTAAAGCTAAAATTAACCCTACAAGTTACCTAACCCTTTAACTGCTAGGCATAATACAAGTGTGGTGCGCAGCGGTATTTAGCATCCTTCTAATTACCAAAAAGTAATGCCAAAGCTATATATGTCTGCTATTTCTAAACAAAGGGGATCCCAGAGAAGCATTTACAACCATTTGTGCCATAATTGCATAAGTTGTTTGTAATTTCAGTGAGAAACCTAAAGTTTATGAAAAAGTTAACGATTTATTTTATTTGATCGCATTTGGCCATGAAATGGTGGCATGAAATATACCAAAATGGGCCTAGATCAATACTTTGGGTTGTCTACTAATATATATATATATATATATATACAGTGGGGCAAAAACATAATTTATGTAAGAACTTACCTGATAAATTCATTTCTTTCATATTAGCAAGAGTCCATGAGCTAGTGACGTATGGGATATATATTCCTACCAGGAGGGGCAAAGTTTCCCAAACCTCAAAATGCCTATAAATACACCCCTCACCACACCCACAAATCAGTTTAACGAATAGCCAAGAAGTGGGGTGATAAAAAAGTGCGAAAGCATATAAAATAAGGAATTGGAATAGTTGTGCTTTATACAAAAAAATCATAACCACCAAAAAGGGTGGGCCTCATGGACTCTTGCTAATATGAAAGAAATGAATTTATCAGGTAAGTTCTTACATAAATTATGTTTTCTTTCATGTAATTAGCAAGAGTCCATGAGCTAGTGACGTATGGGATAATGACTACCCAAGATGTGGATCTTTCCACGCAAGAGTCACTAGAAAGGGAGGGATAAAATAAAGACAGCCAATTCCTGCTGAAAATAATCCACACCCAAAATAAAGTTTAATGAAAACATAAGCAAAAGATTCAAATTGAAACCGCTGCCTGAAGTACTTTTCTACCAAAAACTGCTTCAGAAGAAGAAAACACATCAAAATGGTAGAATTTAGTAAAAGTATGCAAAGAGGACCAAGTTGCTGCTTTGCAAATCTGATCAACCGAAGCCTCATTCCTAAACGCCCAGGAAGTAGAAACTGACCTAGTAGAATGAGCTGTAATCCTTTGAGGCAGAGTTTTACCCGACTCGACATAAGCATGGTGAATTAAGGATTTCAACCAAGATGCCAAAGAAATGGCAGAAGCTTTCCGACCTTTCCTAGAACCGGAAAAGATGACAAATAGACTAGAAGTCTTACGGAAAGACTTAGTAGCCTCAACATAATATTTCAAAGCTCTAACAACATCCAAAGAATGCAACGATTTCTCCTTAGAATTCTTAGGATTAGGACATAATGAAGGAACCACAATTTCTCTACTAATGTTGTTGGAATTCACAACCTTAGGTAAAAATTCAAAAGAAGTTCGCAACACCGCCTTATCCTGATGAAAAATCAGAAAAGGAGACTCACAAGAAAGAGCAGATAATTCAGATACTCTTCTGGCAGAAGAGATGGCCAAAAGGAACAAAACTTTCCAAGAAAGTAATTTAATGTCCAATGAATGCATGGGTTCAAAAGGAGGAGCTTGAAGAGCCCTCAGAACCAAATTCAAACTCCAAGGAGGAGAAATTGACTTAATGACAGGTTTTATACGAACCAAAGCTTGTACAAAACAATGAATATCAGGAAGATTAGCAATCTTTCTGTGAAAAAGAACAGAAAGAGCAGAGATTTGTCCTTTCAAGGAACTTGCGGACAAACCTTTATCTAAACCATCCTGAAGAAACTGTAAAATTCTCGGAATTCTAAAAGAATGCCAGGAAAAATGATGAGAAAGACACCAAGAAATATAAGTCTTCCAGACTCTATAATATATCTCTCTAGATACAGATTTACGAGCCTGTAACATAGTATTAATCACAGAGTCAGAGAAACCTCTTTGACCAAGAATCAAGCGTTCAATCTCCATACCTTTAAATTTAAGGATTTGAGATCCTGATGGAAGAAAGGACCTTGTTACAGAAGGTCTGGTCTTAACGGAAGAGTCCACGGCTGGCAAGAGGCCATCCGGACAAGATCCGCATACCAAAACCTGTGAGGCCATGCTGGAGCTACCAGCAGAACAAACGAGCATTCCTTCAGAATCTTGGAGATTACTCTTGGAAGAAGCACTAGAGGCGGAAAGATATAGGCAGGATGATACTTCCAAGGAAGTGATAATGCATCCACTGCCTCCGCCTGAGGATCCCGGGATCTGGACAGATACCTGGGAAGTTTCTTGTTTAGATGAGAAGCCATCAAATCTATTTCTGGGAGTTCCCACATTTGAACAATCTGAAGAAATACCTCTGGGTGAAGAGACCATTCGCCCGGATGCAACGTTTGGCGACTGAGATAATCCGCTTCCCAATTGTCTATACCTGGGATATGAACCGCAGAGATTAGACAGGAGCTGGATTCCGCCCAAACCAGAATTCGAGATACTTCTTTCATAGCCAGAGGACTGTGAGTCCCTCCTTGATGATTGATGTATGCCACAGTTGTGACATTGTCTGTCTGAAAACAAATGAACGACTCTCTCTTCAGAAGAGGCCAAGACTGAAGAGCTCTGAAAATTGCACGGAGTTCCAAAATATTGATCGGTAATCTCACCTCCTGAGATTCCCAAACACCTTGTGCCGTCAGAGACCTCCACACAGCTCCCCAACCTGTAAGACTTGCATCTGTTGAGATTATAGTCCAGGTCGGAAGAACAAAAGAAGCCCCCTGAATTAAACGATGGTGATCTGTCCACCACGTCAGAGAATGTCGGACAATCGGTTTTAAAGATATTAATTGAGATATCTTTGTGTAATCCCTGCACCATTGGTTCAGCATACAGAGCTGAAGAGGTTGCATGTGAAAACGAGCCAAGGGGATCGCGTCCGATGCAGCAGTCATAAGACCTAGAATTTCCATGCATAAGGCTACCGAAGGGAATGATTGTGACTGAAGGTTTCGACAAGCTGAAATCAATTTTAGACGTCTCTTGTCTGTCAAAGACAGAGTCATGGACACTGAATCTATCTGGAATCCTAAAAAGGTTACCCTTGTCTGAGGAATCAATGAACTTTTTAGTGAATTGATCCTCCAACCATGATCTTGAAGAAACAACACAAGTCGATTCGTATGAGATTCTGCTAAATGTGAAGACTGAGCAAGTACCAAGATATCGTCCAAATAAGGAAATACCACAATACCCTGTTCTCTGATTACAGACAGAAGGGCACCGAGAACCTTGTAAAAATTCTTGGAGCTGTAGCTAGGCCAAACGGCAGAGCCACAAACTGGTAATGCTTGTCCAGGAAAGAGAATCTCAGGAACTGATAGTGAGCTGGATGAATCGGAATATGCAGATATGCATCCTGTAAATCTATTGTAGACATATAATGCCCTTGCTGAATAAAAGGCAATATAGTCCTTACAGTTACCATTTTGAATGTTGGTATCCTTACATAACGATTCAATATTTTTAGATCCAGAACTGGTCTGAAGGAATTCTCCTTCTTGGGTACAATGAAGAGATTCGAATAAAACCCCAGCCCCTGTTCCAAAACTGGAACTGGCATAATTACTCCAGCCAACTCTAGATCTGAAACACATTTCAGAAATGCTTGAGCTTTCACTGGGTTTACTGGGACACAGGAAAGAAAAAATCTCTTTGCAGGAGGTCTTATCTAGAAACCAATTCTGTACCCTTCTGAAACAATGTTCTGAATCCAAAGATTGTGAACAGAATTGATCCAAATTTCTTTGAAAAAACGTAATCTGCCCCCTACCAGCTGAGCTGGAATGAGGGCCGCACCTTCATGTGGACTTAGAAGCTGGCTTTGCTTTTCTAGAAGGCTTGGATTTATTCCAGACTGGAGATGGTTTCCAAACTGAAACTGCTCCTGAGGATGAAGGATCAGGCTTTTGTTCTTTGTTGAAACGAAAGGAACGAAAACGATTATTAGCCCTGTTTTTACCTTTAGATTTTTTATCCTGTGGTAAAAAAGTTCCTTTCCCACCAGTAACAGTTGAGATAATAGAATCCAACTGAGAACCAAATAATTTATTACCCTGGAAAGAAAGGGAAAGTAGAGTCGATTTAGAAGACATATCAGCATTCCAAGTTTTAAGCCATAAAGCTCTTCTAGCTAAAATAGCTAGAGACATAAACCTGACATCAACTCTGATAATATCAAAAATGGCATCACAGATAAAATTATTAGCATGTTGAAGAAGAATAATAATATTATGAGAATCATGATCTGTTACTTGTTGCGCTAAAGTTTCCAACCAAAAAGTTGAAGCTGCAGCAACATCAGCCAATGATATAGCAGGTCTAAGAAGATTACCTGAACACAGATAAGCTTTTCTTAGAAAGGATTAAATTTTCCTATCTAAAGGATCCTTAAAGGAAGTACCATCTGCCGTAGGAATAGTAGTACGTTTAGCAAGGGTAGAAATAGCCCCATCAACTTTAGGGATTTTGTCCCAAAACTCTAATCTGTCGGACGGTACAGGATATAATTGCTTAAAACGTTTAGAAGGAGTAAATGAATTACCCAAATTATTCCATTCTCTGGAAATTACTTCAGAAATAGCACCAGGAACAGGAAAAACTTCTGGAATAACAACAGGAGATCTAAAGACCTTGTCTAAACGTTTAGATTTAGTATCAAGAGGACCAGAATCCTCAATTTCTAATGCAATTAGGACTTCTTTAAGTAAAGAACGGATAAATTCCATTTTAAATAAATATGACGATTTATCAGCATCAACCTCTGAGACAGAATCCTCTGTATCAGAAGAATCATTAGAATCAGAATGATGATGTTCATTTAAAAATTCATCTGTATAAAGAGAAGTTTTAAAAGACTTTTTATGTTTACCAGAAGGAGGAATAACAGACATAGCCTTCTTAATGGATTCAGAAACAAAATCTCTTATGTTATCAGGAACACTCTGAACATTAGATGTTGATGGAACTGCAACAGGTAATGGTACTTTACTAAAGGAAATATTTTCTGCATTAACAAGTTTGTCATGACATTTAATACAAACAACAGCTGGAGGAACAACTACCAAAAGTTTACAGCAGATACACTTAGCTTTGGTAGTTCCAGCACCAGGCAGCGATTTTCCAGTAGTATCTTCTGACTCAGTTGCAACGTGGGACATCTTGCAATATGTAATAGAAAAAACAACAAATAAAGCAAAATTGATCAAATTCCTTAAATGACAGTTTCAGGAATGGGAAAAAATGCCAGTGAACAAGCTTCTAGCAACCAGAAGCAATAAATAATGAGACTTAAATAAAGTGGAGACAAATTTGACGCCCACAATATTTGGCGCCTAAATGCTATTAGCGCCAAATATGACGCCACATCCGGAACACCGAAATTTTTGGCGCGAAAAACGTCAAAAATGACGCAACTTCCGGCTACACGTATGACGCCGGAAATAGAAAAAAAAAAATTTCGCGCCAAGAAAGTCCGCGCCAAGAATGACGCAATAAAATGAAGCATTTTCAGCCCCCGCGAGCCTAACAGCCCACAGGGAAAAAGTCAAATTTTAAGGTAAGATAAAAATGATATATACAAATGCATTATCCCAAATATGAAACTGACTGTCTGAAATAAGGAAATGTTGAACATCCTGAGTCAAGGCAAATAAATGTTTGAATACATATATTTAGAACTTTATAAAAAAGTGCCCAACCATAGCTTTAGAGTGTCACAGAAAATAAGACTTACTTACCCCAGGACACTCATCTACATGTTGTAGAAAGCCAAACCAGTACTGAAACGAGAATCAGCAGAGGTAATGGTATATATAAGAGTATATCGTCGATCTGAAAAGGGAGGTAAGAGATGAATCTCTACGACCGATAACAGAGAACCCATGAAATAGACCCCGTAGAAGGCGATCATTGAATTCAAACAGGCAATACTCTCCTCACATCCCTCTGACATTCACTGCACGCTGAGAGGAAAACCCGGGCTCCAACCTGCTGCGGAGCGCATATCAACGTAGAATCTAGCACAAACTTACTTCACCACCTCCATAGGAGGCAAAGTTTGTAAAACTGATTTGTGGGTGTGGTGAGGGGTGTATTTATAGGCATTTTGAGGTTTGGGAAACTTTGCCCCTCCTGGTAGGAATGTATATCCCATACGTCACTAGCTCATGGACTCTTGCTAATTACATGAAAGAAAAAGTATTTAGTCAGCCACCAATTGTGCAAGTTCTCCCACTTAAGAAGATGAGAGAGGCCTGTAATTTTCATCATAGGTATACCTCAACTATGAGAGACAAAATGTGGAAACAAATCCAGACAATCACATTGTCTGATTTGGAAAGAATTTATTTGCAAATTATGGTGGAAAATAAGTATTTGGTCACCTACAAACAAGCAAGATTTTTGGCTCTTACAGTCCTGTATCTTCTTCTTTAAGAGGCTCCTCTGTCCTCCACTCATTACCTGTATTAATGGCACTTGTTTGAACTTGTTATCAGTATAAAAGACACCTGTCTACAACCTCAAACAGTCACACTCCAAACTCCACTATGGTGAAGACCAAAGAGCTGTCGAAGGACACCAGAAACAAAATTGTAGACCTGCACCAGGCTGGGAAGACTGAATCTGCAATAGGCAAGCAGCTTGGTGTGAAGAAATCAACTGTGGGAGCAATAATTAGAAAATGGAAGACATACAAGACCACTGATAATCTCCCTCGATCTGGGACTCCACGCAAGATCTCACCCCGTGGGGTCAAAATGATCACAAGAATGGTGAGCAAACATCCCAGAACCACACAGGGGGACCTTGTGAATGACCTGCAGAGAACTGGGACCAACGTAACAAAGGCTACCATCAGTAACACACTACGCCGCCAGGGACTCAGATCCTGCAGTGCCAGACGTGTCCCCCTGCTTAAGCCAGTACATGTCCGGGCCCGTCTGAAGTATGCTAGAGAGCATTTGGATGATCCAGAAGCGGATTGGGAGAATGTCATATGGTCAGATGAAACCAAAGTAGAACTGTTTGGTAGAAACACAACTTGTTGTGTTTGGAGGAGAGAGAACACCATACCTACTGTGAAGCATGGGGGTGGCAACATCATGCTTTGGGGCTGTTTCTCTGCAAAGGGAACAGGACGACTGATCCGTGTACATGAAAGAATGAATGGGGCCATGTATTGTGAGATTTTGAGTGCAAACCTCCTTCCATCAGCAAGGGCATTGAAGATGAAACGTGGCTGGGTCTTTCAGCATGACAATGATCCCAAACACACTGCCCGGGCAGCGAAGAAGTGGCTTCGTAAGAAGCATTTCAAGGTCCTGGAGTGGCCTAGCCAGTCTCCAGACCTCAAGCCCATAGAAAACCTTTGGAGGGAGTTGAAAGTCCGTGTTGCCCAGCCACAGCCCTAAAACATCACTGCTCTAGAGGAGATTTGCATGCAGGAATGGGCCAACATACCAGCAACAGTGTGTGACAACCTTGTGAAGACTTACAGAAAATGTTTGACCTCTGTCATTGCCAACAAAAGATATATAACAAAGTATTGAGATGAACGTTTGATATTGACCAAATACTTATTTTCCACCATAATTTGCAAATAAATTCTTTCCAAATCAGACAATGTGATTGTCTGGATTTGTTTCCACATTTTGTCTCTCATAGTTAAGGTATACCTATGATGAAAATTACAGGCCTCTCTCATCTTCTTAAGTGGGAGAACTTGCACAATTTGTGGCTGACTAAATACTTTTTTGCCCCACTGTATATATATATATATATATATATATATATATATATATATACACACACACACACACACACATGTGAAGGGTTATTCAGGGATTCCTGACAGATATCAGTGTTACAATGTAACTATGGCTAATTTGGAAAAAAATGGTTTGGAAATAGCAAAGTGCTACTTGTACTTATTGCCCTATAACTTGCAAAAAAAGCAAAGAACATGTAAACATTGGGTATTTCTAAACTCAGGACAAAATTTAGAAACTATTTAGCATGGGTGTTTTTTGGTGGTTGTAGATGTGTAACAGATTTTGCGGGTCAAATTTAAAAAAAGTGGGGTTTTTTTCAATTTTTTCATCATATTTTATAATTTTTTTATAGTAAATTATATGATATTATGAAAATAATGAATGAATGAATAATCTTTAGAAAGTCCATTTAATGGCGAGAAAAACGGTATATAATATGTGTGGGTACAGTAAATGAGTAAGAGGGAAATTACAGCTAAACACAAACACAGCAGAAATGTAAAAATGGTCCTGGGGCAGTATATGTGTAGCCAAGTTCAGCTCTGGAGATGACTTTAACTATGTGTTTAACCCTTTTTCTACTTTAAAAAAATAAATATTGTTTGAAAAGATAGCTAATCCCTTTATTACCCATTCCCCAGTTTTACATAACCAACACGGTTATATTAATACACTTTTTACCTCTGTGATTACCTTGTTTCTAAGCCTCTGAAGACTGCCCCCTTATCTCAGTGGTTTTTGCAAACTTTCATTTTAGTCAATTAGTGCAGGTTCCTGAATAACTCCACCACAGAAGTGAGCATAAAGTTATCTATATGGCACACATGAACTAGTACTGTCTGGCTGTGAAAAGCTAATAAAACGGACTGAAATAACAGGCGGCCTGCAGGGGCTTAGAAACAGGCAGAGATTTAGTGGTTATAAAGTATATTCATATAACAATGCTGGTTGTGCAAAGCTGGGGAATGTCCAGTAAAGGCATTATCTATCTTTTTAAACAGTAAAAAAATTAAGTAGACTGTCCCTTTAAGTAGCTGCTGTCTTAAGACCATATGATCAGAAGCAAGTGCAATGTACTGTATGTGTAGTTGTGTTTTTTATTACAAATCTGAAGCTCTCATGAAATTAAACGATTTGACATGGGGATTTTTAGATTATTTCTACAAGTCATTTACCAGGATATTTATATGTCCTATATTTTGTTTCAGATCTCAAAAATGACCTCTGAAATCAAAGTGTTACAGGAAAAAAACGAGTCTTTAATGAAAGGTAATTTGCATCTCATTTTATAACCTATGTTTTCCAAAGCAACATAATTCATTCTCATTGCACAATTTTAAAATACTCTTACAGATCTGGTACTTTAAATATTTTAACCATTTTGAATTTTCCACTGTTCATTGGGACTCTTCTATTATTTTAGGCCTGTAGGGGTAACATTTTGTCTATAGTATAATATCTAAGTTTCTACACTCACTAGTTGACAGTATTACACTGAAATATAAATGTTTTTTTCTCTGAAATATTAATTATTATATCAATTATTCTACTGTCCGGAATTATGTTTCTTTGCTTTCTTTAGCTAAACTCCGTTTCCAGCAGCAGGTTCAGCAGATTAGGAGCGTTTCACAGCCAGACCGAAAAAGAGATGTGTCAGATCCTGTAGTACCTCGACTATCTGTTGATAATGAGACAGTATCAAGAGGTTCACCTAGTGGTATCAGAGAAAGACTGGACACATTAGAAAGCCAAGACTCTTCAGCACCAACAACTGATTATCAAACCTCATTACAAAGTACCTCAGAAGGATCCTGCACAACCTCTTCTCTGAATTCTAGGACACCAACACCAATCAGCACAAGGAATACACCTACATCACTAATGCGACTCGGTCTTCCTGTATCGCAAGGGAAGAAATGGAGAAGATCCCCAGAGGAATCTCCCTTAAGTCCCAGGAGTCAAGTTGATAGCGAAGCTAGCAGTGATACTCACGGATCTCTCACTCCAAGAGCTTCTGCTTTGCTTTCCCCTAGGCCATACCGTCCTCATAAGTCAGGACAAGTCTTTCGGTTTGGAGAGAGCTAAGAAAATACATACAGCTAACACCAGGATTAAATATTTAATCCACAACTGTCAAAGTGTTTAAAAATACTTAACTGAACATAAGAGATATTTATTACATTTTACTTTCAAAGGTGTTGCCAAAAATCATTGGTTTTGTAATGGGACCATTGGCATAAAAATCTGGTGAAATATATTGATATTTAATTACTTACATTTATGTGGATATTAATAATTGACAGTATTTAACTCCTTTAAAAGACCGTTGCTATCTGTAGTAAACTGATACTATGAACAATGGTTAGAGACTAATGGCTCGAAGATGAAAGGATTTCTGCGTCCAATGAGAAATGGTCATTTCCATCTCTTCAGTCTCACAATGTCCACGCCAGGTGAAATGGTTTTAAAAAAGTGGTGTTTCCCTTGCTGTATAAATGATTGTTGATGTTTCTTTCTAAAGAGAAGTATAGGTAATGATACCTTAGAAAAATCAAAAATCTTGCTAATGATTGCTAATGTCAATAGTGTGCAGTGGGCATATATTCAAAAGATGTTTACATACCTTTGGGCCTGAGGATGGACACCCATGGTTACATTTGTACATGGCAAAGGTGAAATTTTTATTTGTAATTTAGGATTTAAATGATACTGAATACTGAGATGCCAGACAAAGACTTTTTAGAACACATGAAGGGGCATTTGTATATAGATGATGTTGAATAATCCAAAAAGCTAAGAGCCTTAGTAAAATTTTAGGAGATGTTACTCCCTGGGCCTCAGGATGTGTAAATCTCTGTAATGTAAACACTCTGCAGTAAAAAAAATCAATGATAATGTGATTTAAAGTAAAATTATGGTAACAAGGCATATGAGTATCATTTTCTTTAACAATTAACACGTATTTCAAATAAATTTAAAGCAAGTAACACTGGCAGAGGAAGCAGGAGGCACGAGGGCACCGTAACATTGAAAGCAAAAGGTCATCTTTCACTTTGGGATGAAACTGGTAAAGTTGAATCTGCAGCAAATACATTATCTTGCACAGGTCAGCATTTTGCAGATAATCTGACCGGCTGACCATAAATAATGATAGACATACAGACACCAACATAGATAAACAGACTGCACATACTATTCGTGTATAAAATAAAGTAATTGGGCTTATCCTACTTCAAGATGTTTCACAAACACCTTTAATTACAAAGACTATTTTCCTTTGTACGCACACATGTATTTCCCTAACCTCAACTAAACTAAAAGGAATTCAGAGAGAAAGCTGGAAGGACATGACTCTTCCTTGCTTAATGAGCACATTTTTTCTTTGGTAAAACACTGAACTTTTTTAAAAATATTTTTAAAATAATTAAACTAGACACATATAAACACCTGTTTAATGTCAAGATACAGGGTGTCAATACCTTGCTTCTAACACACATGGTGCATAGCCAGCTTAGCTTCAGTTCCTCACACCCTCCTTCTTCCCTTCTCTTTCCTTTCAAGGGCAGGGTGTTACTGCCTATTACTAGAGGATCTCACTATCCCTATAACCAGACTGTGCTCCAACTCCTCCCACCACCAGCAGCAGTGTTTAAAGGGGCAGTAAACCTAGAAAATAATGTTATATAATTCTGCCCATAGTGCAGAATTATATAACATTATCGTAGCCAAAATGTATGCAACATAATATTGCCTCTGAAATTTGATTAAAAAAAGACGGTTTTTCAGACCGCCGCTCTTGCTCTACTGAGCGGGTCTGGTTTTCCCCCAAGCGCATCTGGGCAGCTGTCTAGTCACAGCCCGGCCCGATCGCGCCATTACACTCAATGCAGCTCACTCCTGCTATCAGACAGCTGCATTGAGTGTAATGGTGCGATCTCTGTCCAGGGGGAACTAAGTTCCCCCTGCAAAAATAGTGCAGGAACTCCGTTCCCATGTGTTCCCGCTGGACTTGACCCCTGATATAATGCATATAAATAATACATTATATATTTTAACTAACTAAAAAACATGTTATTTTAATTGGTGTGTTTCTTATCTAAAAACAAGATTAACAGTACAGAAGAGGTTTACTTGCAGAATCCCATTCTCACTTAGTTTGGCACAATTGCAGCAGCTCTTTATTTTTAGAAATCTTAAAATTTAAAAAAAAAACATAAAAATAAAATATATTTTTACAGTGTCCAAACTTAGGGTGGTAAAGAGTACTATCTGGGCAATATGGGACAAGGTTTTGGCAGTCCCGAGGTGGGACTCCTATGGAATCTATATCACTGTTTCCAGCTTCCTTAATAAAACAGGACATGCTAGGAACGAGGCCAGGACTGGGAGACAGATCATATTTTATAATTAAATTTAAATTAACACTTTTTTGTTTGCACATTTGTCCAGCTTAGTAATTATTAACTTGCTCTGCTACATGTTAAGTAGTGCAGTGCGTCTGTTTTATGGGAACCAGCTCAGCAATGAGATCATGTGACATTTTTATACACAGAGAAATATAGAAACATGATTGTGCTAATATGCAGCTTGTGTCATTTTCTATGCACCATAGACGTGATTATATTAATGGAACTTATTATTGTTAGCACATTTATCTGTTTATTAACACAGACAGAATAAATAAAGTCACATTTATATTAAAGACATCAGAACTAAAAATAATTATTAAATCCATATCAGGCATTAAGGCATACGGGGCGCGATCCGATATAGATCGTAGTTTGCGGCGCAAGCGAGGGAACCCCCGCCGCCCGTAGTTTCAGCTCGCAACTCGAGCTATCCCATAAACGGCGCCGTCAGATGCTAAAGTGCCGTAAGTCTGACAAACCAGCGATGTCCAGAAATCTGCGTAAGTACAAATTTCTGGAGTCGCCAGTGACTTACGGCACTTTAGAAACTGCCGGCGCCTACAAAACCTGACTAAAGTATTAAATCTCCCGTACTGTCTAACACGCCTCTCAAACATAACCCGACACGTATACCCCTCTATCCGCTATCCCCCCTCACTCTCCTAATAATAAAAAATGTATTAACCCCTAAACCGCCGCACCCGGACCCCGCCGCACCTAATAAAGTTATTAACCTCTAAACCTCCGCTCCCGGACCCCGCCGCCACCTACATTAACTAGTAAAGTAAACAGCTCTATTGCCAGCCCTTAAAATGGCTTTTTGCGGGGCTTTGCCCCAAAATAATCAGCTCTTTTACCAGCCCTTAAAAGAGCTTTTGGCGGGGCATTGTCACAATGTAATCATCTCTTTTGCCTATAATCTAAATCCCCCTACACCGTCGCCAGCTATATTAAATTAATTAACCCCTAATCTAATCCCCCTACACCGCCGCCACATATATTAAATAGATTAACCCCTAATCTGACCCCCCTACACCGCCGCCAACTATATTAACTATATTAACCCTAATTATATTAGGGTTAATATAGTTAATATAGTTATTATATTATATATATTAACTATATTAACCCTAATTATATTAGGGTTAATATAGTTAATATCGTTATTATATTATATATATATATATATATTAAGTATAATAACCCTATATAACTCTAACACCCCTAACTAAATGCTTATTAAAATAAATCTAATTAATATTATTAATTAAAATATTCCTATTTAAATCTAAATACTTACCTATAAAATAAACCCTAAGATAGCTACAATATAATTAAACAGCTCTTTTGCCTATAAAAAAAACACAATACCACCCCCCAACATTAAAACCCACCACCCACATACCCCTACTCTAAACCCACCCAAACCCCCCTTACAAAAAACATAACACTAAGCCCCAGAAGATCTCCCTACCTTGAGTCGTCTTCACCCAGCCGGGCCGAACTCTTCTTCCAGTCCGGGCGATGTCTTCATCCAAGCGGCAAAGAAGATTGAGCTAGCATTCTATTGGCTGTTCCGATCAGCCAATCGGATTGAACTTGAATCTGATTGGCTGATTGAATCAGCCAATCAGATTTTCTTACCTTAATTCCGATTGGCTGATAGAATCCTATCAGCCAATTGGAATTCGATCGACGCCATCTTGGATGACGTCATTTAAAGGAAACTTCATTCGTTGTTCAGTCGTCGGGCCAGCTGGATGTTCCGTGTCGGAGGGCTGAAGAAAGAAGATTGAAGATGCCGCTTGGAGGAAAACTTTGACCTGATGGAGGACCTCTTCTTTGCCGCTTGGATGAAGACATCGCCGGAATGGAAGACTTCTTCTTTGCCGCTTGGATGAAGACATCGCCAGATGGAAGACTTCTTCTTTGCCGCTTGGATGAAGACATCGCCTGGATTGGATGAAGAGTTCGGCCCGGCTGGGTGAAGACGAC
Organism: Bombina bombina; assembly: GCF_027579735.1. Classification (NCBI taxonomy): domain Eukaryota; kingdom Metazoa; phylum Chordata; class Amphibia; order Anura; family Bombinatoridae; genus Bombina; species Bombina bombina. Next base: position 499,463,883 of record NC_069504.1, read on the forward strand.
TCCAGGTAGGGAGATCTTCTGGGGCTTAGTGTTAGGTTTTTTAAGGGGGGTTTGGGTGGGTTTAGAGTAGGGGTATGTGGGTGGTGGGTTTTCATGTTGGGGGGTGGTATTGTGTTTTTTTTTTACAGGCAAAAGAGCTGTTTACTTTGGGGCATGCCCCGCAAAAAGCCCTTTTAAGGGCTGGTAAAAGAGCTGGTTAATTTTTAATTTAGAATAGGGTAGGGCATTTTTTTATTTTGGGGGCTTTATTATTTTATTAGGGGGCTTAGAATAGGTGTAATTATCTTAAAATTCTTGTAATCTTTTTTTATTTTTTGTAATTTAATGTTTGTTTGTTTTTGTAATTTAGTTTAGTGTATTTTTTTGTATTTTAGTTTAGATATTTGTAGTTTATTTTATTGATAGTGTAGGTGTATTTGTAACTTAGGTTAGGATTTATTTTACAGGTAAATCGGTAATTATTTTAACAAGGTAGCTATTAAATAGTTATTAACTATTTAATAGCTATTGTACCTAGTTAAAATAAATACCAAGTTACCTGTAAAATAAATATAAACCCTAAAATAGCTACAATGTAATTATTAATTATATTGTAGCTATCTTAGGGTTTATTTTATAGGTAAGTATTTAGATTTAAATAGGAATATTTTAATTAAAAATATTAATTAGATTTATTTTAATAAGAATTTAGTTAGGGGTGTTAGAGTTAGATAGGGTTATTATACTTAATATATATATATATATAATATAATAACGATATTAACTATATTAACCCTAATATAATTAGGGTTAATATAGTTAATATATAATATAATAACTATATTAACTATATTAACCCTAATATAATTAGGGTTAATATAGGTGGCGGTGGTATAGGGGGATTAGATTAGGGGGTAATGTATTTAATATAGGTGGCGGCGGTGTAGGGGGATTAGATTAGGGGTAATACATTTATTATAGGTGGCGGCGGTGTTGGGGGATTTAGATTAGATGCAAAAGAGCTGATTACTTTGTGACAAAGCCCCGCAAAAAGCCCTTTTAAGGGCTGGTAAAAGAGCTGATTACTTTAGGGCAATGGCCCACAAAAAGCCCTTTTAAGGGCTGGCAATAGAGCTGTTTACTTTGGGGTAATGCCACGCAAAAAGCCCTTTTCAGGGCTATTTGTAGGGTTAGACTTAGGTTTAGTGGTAGGGATAGTTTAGTATTTTAGGGGTTAAATAATTTAGTATAGGGGGATTAGATTAGGGGTTAATAATTTAATATAGGTGGCGGCGGTATAGTGGGATTAGATTAGGGGTTAATAATTTTAATATAGCTGGTGGCGGGGTAGGAGCTCACATTAGGGGGTAGTTAATGTAGGTGGCGGCGGTGTAAGGGGCTCACATTATGGGGTAGATAATATAGATGGCGGCGGTGTAAGGGGCTCACATTAGGGGGTAGGTAATGTAGATGGCGGCGGTGTAAGGGGCTCACATTAGGGGGTAGTTAATGTAGATGGCGGCGGTGTAAGGGGCTCACATTAGGGTGTGTGAAAAAGCCCCTTTCCTAATATTGGGTCAGTGACTTAAATCTGCGTCAGGCTTTTCCTTTATATACCATTTACCTTATTTAAAGAATGATACTTACACCAGTCTTATATAATGATGAATTTATTAAATTACAGATCTAAACATGAGTGGTGAGAGAAGCGTCTAACATACAAGGCTTTATTCTAATAATCTATCTACACTATAATGTGTGCATGCAAATGAAGATGAAGTCTCTCTGTTACCTAGGTGTATTTGTCCTTCCTTTTTCCTCTCTTTCAAGCTGCTTCTCAAAACATATTTATAGCCAAACAGCCACACCATGAAAACAGTCCCAGCCAATCAAATCCATTCATCTTCAATTCATCTGTTGAGTTAACTGCCTGTAGATGTCTCTGTGGTCCAAGAAATTAGTTTTCCTAATGCCATCTGACCTTTGTGACCCATCTCAGGACTGACCTTATCTGAGTCCCTTTGAAGATTTATGATGCCATTGTCCTGTGTCCTTTGAAGCTTTATGACATTTGATTTTCTGTCCTCAGGAAGGAGAGCAGGTCTCACCTGTCTTATCTACATTGGATGGTAGTCTTTTGATCCTTCTGTACAGGCCTTGGGGTCGAGTTGCTTGATATTATCTCTTGGAAAAGCTTTCCTTAATATAGCAACATGTGATTTTCCAGTTATACAGTTATTACATATATTTTCCAGTTATACAGTTATTACAGGGGGTAGGTAATGTAGATGGCGGCGGTGTAAGGGGCTCACATTAGGGGGTAGGTAATGTAGATGGCGGCGGTGTAGGGGCTCACATTAGGGGGTAGATAATGTAGATGGCGGCGGTGTAGGGGCTCACATTAGGGGGTTATACATTTAATGTAGGTGGCGGCGGGGTCCGGGAGCGGCGGTTTAGGGTTTAAATACTTTATTAGGGATTGCGGCGGGGGATCACGGTTGACAGGTAGATAGACATTGCGCATGCGTTAGGTGTTAGGTTTTATTTTGAAGGTAGTTTAGGGAGTTACGGGGCTCCAATAGACAGCGTAAGGCTTACTACGCCTGCAATTTGTGGCGAGGTGAAAATGGAGTAGAAAGAAGTCCTTACGCTGTATATTGGATACCAAACTGCGCTGGTTTGGTATACCTGTCTATGGGCCAAAAAACTACGGCCGAAGGCAGAAATATATGAGCGTAACTTCTATGTTACGCCGTATATGTGATACCAAACCAGCGCAAAATTTGGCGTCGCCAGCTTTTGCGGGCGACGCTGCATATCGGATCAAGGCCACAATGGCTAAAAGCAACTGAAATACATACACATATTTATGTTCATAAATTAATGAAAAAGCATATTGCCATTCAACATAAAATATTAATGCCTATATTATTGTGTAGGGCTAGAAAACAGAGGTCAAGAAGTTTTATGGATGAAATGTCTCTAGAATACACATTGTTCCAGCAAGCTTCTGAATAAATGTACAAAACATTTGCATGCTTTTAAATCCAAATACTGCAACCATGAATTCTCTTAAAATGAATTCTTATTGTTGTTTATGACAAGTAAAATCATTCAGGTAGTTTACGAGTTATGCGCACTATAAGGATTTTAATGAACGCAGCAAAAGTTGCATTATTTAACCCTCTATAGCTCAGCCATTCCAAGTTTTGAAACAGCCAGCTTGTGCATGCAATATGGTTGCGTTGAGCTCCATACCGCACAAAATACAAGCGCTGTTTTGACGTGCTCATGCACGCTTTCCCCATAGACATCAATGGAGAGAGCGGGTCAGAAAAAAACCTAACACCTGCAATCGCGGAATGAAAAGCTCCATAACGCAGCCCCATTGATGCCTATTGGTAAAAAAAAAAAAAAAAAAGATACGTTTAAACCTAACACCCTAACATAAACCTCACATCTAAACACCCCTAATCTGCCGCTCCCGATATCGCCACCACCTAAATAAATCTATTAACCCCTAATCTGCCGCTTCCGATATCGCCGCCATTATACTAAGGTTATTAACCCTTATTCCCCTGCACCCCAACATCGCCCACACTATAATAAATCTATTAACCCCTATTCTGCCGCTCCCCAACATCGCCGCCGCCGCTAAATAAAGTTATTAACCCCTAAACCTCTGGTCTCCCACATCACTACCACTAAATAAACCTATTAACCCCTAAACCGCCAGCTCCCCACATCGCAACAACCTAAATTAAACTATATTAACTCCTAAACCTAACCCTAACACCCCTAACTTTAACATAATTAAAATAGAGCTAAATTAAAGTTACAATTATTAACTAAATAATACCTATTTAAAACTAAATACATACTTACCTGTGAAATAAAACCTAAGATAGCTACAATATAACTAATAGTTACATTGTACCTAGCTTAGGTTTTATTTTTATTTCACATGTAAGTTTGTATTTATTTTAACTAGGTAGACTAGTTATTAAATAGTTATTAACTATTTAATAACTATCTAGTTAAAATAAATACAAACTTACCTGTGAAATAAAAATAAAACCTAAGATAGCTACAATGTAACTAATAGTTACATTGTAGCTATCTTAGGTTTTATTTTTATTTCACAGGTAAGTTTGTATTTATTTTAACTAGGTAGACTAGTTATTAAATAGTTATTAACTATTTAATAACTACCTAGTTAAAATAAATACAAACTTACCTGTGAAATAAAACCAAAGCTGCCTTACACTAAACCCTAACATTACAAAAAATAAAAAACACTAAAATTACAAAAAATAAAAAAAACCTACCATTACAAAAAATAACAAACAAACAGCTAGATTACGAGTTTTGCGTTATGACTGAAAAAGCCTCATAAAGCTGCTTTTTAACCTACCACTGCTATTACAAGTCTTGTCAGAATAGCTGTACCGCACACTTTTTTGGCCGTAACGTAACTACCGCACCTTTCAAAAAGTCATTTTTCAATGGGACTTCCATAGCGCCGGTATTACGAGTTTTGCCTGGGAGGCCAAAAAGTGAGCGGTACACCCTATACTGACAAGATTCGTACCGCCATCTAAAGTCAGTAGTTATGGGTTTTGCGCTACAAAGCTGTAGCATAAAACTCATAACTAAAGTGTTACAAAGTACACTAACACCCATAAACTACATATTAACCCCTAAACCGAGGCCCTCCCGCATCACAAACACTATAATAAAAATATTAACCCCTAATCTGCCACTCCGTACATCGCCGCCACTATAATAAACATATTAACCCCTAAACCGCCGCACTCCCGCATCGCAAACACTAGTTAAATATTATTAACCCCTAATCTACCACCCCCAATGTCACCGCCGCCACTATACTAAAGTTATTAACCCCTAAACCTAACCCTAAGTCTAACCCTAACATCCCTAACTTTAATATAATTAAAATAAATCTAAATAAAAATTACTATCATTAACTAAATAATTCCAATTTAAAACTAAATAGTTACCTATAAAATAAACCCTAAGCTAGCTACAATATAACTAATACTTACATTGTAGCTATCTTAGGTTTTATTTTTATTTCACAGCTAAGTTTGTATTTATTTTAACTATGTAGACTAGTTAGTAAATAGTTATTTTACTAACTACCTAGCTAAAATAAATACAAATGTACCTGTAAAATAAAACCTAACCTGTCTTACACTAACACCTAACATTACACTACAATTTAATAAATTACATTAATTAAATACATTTATCTAAATAAAAAAAACACAAAATTACACAAAATAAAAAAGAAATTATCAAATATTTAAACTAATTACACCTAATCTAATAGCCCTATCAAAATAAAAAAGCCCACCAAAATAAAAAAAAAAAACCTAGCCTAAACTAAACTGCCAATAGCCCTTAAATAAACCCTTAAAAAAACCTAACACTAACCCCCGAAGATCCACTTACAGTTTTTGAAGACTGGACATCCATCCTTATCAAGCCGGGAGAAGTCTTCATCTAAGCGGGCAGAAGTCCTCAACAAAGTTGGGAGAAGTCTTCATCCAAGCGGCAAGAAGTCGTCCTCCAGGCGGGCAGAAGTCTTCATCCAGACGGCATCTTCTATCTTCATCCTCCCGACGTGGAGTGGCTCCATCTTCAAGACATCCGGCGCGGAGCATCCTCTTTATACGGTCCCAGCCGTACACTGAAGGTTCCTTTAAATGACGTCATCGAAGATGGCATCCATTGAATTCTGATTGGCTGATTCTATCAGCCAATCGGAATTAAAGGTGAAAAAAATCCTATTGGCTGATGCAATCAGCCAATAGGATTGAGCTTGCATTCTATTGGCTGATTGGAATGCAAGCTCAATCCTACTGGCTGATTAGACCAGCCAATAGGATTGAAGCTCAATCCTATTGGCTGATTGCATCAGCCAATAGGGTTTTTTCACCTTTAATTCCGATTGGCTGATAGAATTCTACCAGTCAATCAGAATTCAAGGGACGCCATCTTCGATGACGTCATTTAAAGGAACCTTCAGTGTATGGCTGGGACCGTATGAAGAGGATGCTGCGCGCCGGATGTCTTGAAGATGGAGCCGCTCCGCATCGGAATGATGAAGATAGAAGATGCCGTCTGGATGAAGACTTCTGCCCGTCTGGAGGATGACTTCTTGCTGCTTGGATGAAGACTTCTCCCGGCTTCGTTGAGGACTTCTGCCCACTTGGATGAAGACTTCTCCCGGCTTGATGAGGATGGATGTCCGGTCTTCAAAAACTGTAAGTGGATCCTCGGGGGTTAGTGTTAGGTTTTTTTAAGGGTTTATTGGGTGGGTTTTATTTTTAGATTAGGGGTTTGGGCAAATAAAAAGAGCTAAATGCCCTTTTAAGGGCAATGCCCATCCAAATGCCCTTTTCAGGGCAATGGGGAGCTTAGGTTTTTTAGATAAGATTTTATTTGGGGGGTTTGGTTGTGTGGGTGGTGGGTTGTTTGTATTTTATTTTTACAGGTAAGCTGAGGCTATTGGCAGTTTAGTTTAGGCTAGGTTTTTTTTTATTAGGGGGGGTGCTTTTTTATATTGATAGAGCTATTAGATTAGGTATAATTAGTTTAAATATTTGATAATTTATTTTTTATTTTGTGTAATTTAGTGTTTATTGTTTTTTGTAATTTAGTTAATTGTATTTAATTAATGTAATTTATTTAATTGTAGTGTAATGTTAGGTGTTAGTGTAACTCAGGTTAGGTTTTATTTTACAGGTAAATTTGTATTTATTTTAACTAGGTAGTTAGTAAATAGTTAATAAATATTTACTAACTAGTCTACCTAGTTAAAATAAATACAAACTTAGCTGTGAAATAAAAATAAAACCTAAGATAGATACAATGTAACTATTAGTTTTATTGTAGCTATCTTAGGGTTTATTTTATAGGTAAGTATTTAGTTTTAAATAGGAATTATTTAGTTATTAATAGTAGGTTTTATTTAGATTTATTTTAATTGTATTAAAGTTAGGGGTGTTAGGGTTAGATTTAGGGTTAGGTTTAGGGGTTAATATATGTATTTAGTGTTAGTGATGTGGGAGGCCAGAGGTTTAGGGGTTAATAACTTTAGTATAGTGGCAGTGGCGACATTGAGGGCAGCAGATTAGGGGTTAATATAATTATGTAGGTTGCGACGACATTGGGGGCGGCAGATTAGGGGTTAATAAGTGTAATGTATGTAGTGACGGCATTGGGGGCAGCAGATTAGGGGTTAATAAATGTATGTAAGTGGTGGCGACATTGGGGGCGGCAGATTAGGGGTTAATAAGTGTAATGTAGGTGGCGGCGGCAGATTAGGGGTGTTTAGACTCAGGGTTTATGTTAGGGTGTTAGGTGTAAACATAACTTTTCTTTCCCCATAGGAATCAACGGGGCTTCGTTACGGAGCTTTACGCTCCTTTATTGCAGGTGTTAGGCTTATTTTTAGCCGGCTCTCCCCATTGATGTCTATAGGGAAATCGTGCACGAGCACGTAAAACCAGCTCAAAGCAGTGCTGGTATTTGTGTGCGGTATGGAGCTCAACGCTGCCATATTGCCTGCTAACGCCGGGTTTTTGCAAACCTGTAATAGCAGCGCTATTAAAGGTGAGCGGTGGAAATAACTTGCAAGTTATTACCGAGCCACTCATAACGCAAAACTGGTAATCTGGCCTAAAATTATCCTAAACAATAAAAATTATTCCTATTCTAATACCCTTTAAAAAAAAGAAAGAAAAAAAAACACCCCAAAATAAAAAAGCCTAATCTATAATAAACTACCAAGGGCCCTTAAAAGGGCCTTTTGTAGGGCATTGCCCTAAAGTTAACAGCTCTTTTGCTACAAAACAAAACAAACACCCCCTAACAGTATACAAATCTCCACCCCCCCAAACCCACAAAATAAAAATAAAGTAAAACCTAATCTACCCATTGCCCTGAAAAGGGCATTTGTATGGGCATTCAGCTTTTTTTTTCCTGCCCTTAAAAGGGCATTCAGCTCTTTTATTAAATGCCCAACCCCTAATCTAAAAATAAAAACCCACCCCAAAACGAAAGAAAAACATTACACAAAATAAAAAAACGAATTATCAAAAATAATAAAAATTATTCCTATTCTAATACCCATTTAAAAAAAAAAAACACCCCAAAATAAAAAACATAATCTAGAATAATCTACCAATAGCCCTTAAAAGGGCCTTTTGTAGAGCATTGCCCTAAGTTAAACTCTTTTACCTGAAAAAAAATTACAGAGACCCACTAACATTACAAACCCCCACCCGCCAAACCCACAAAATAAAAAAAAACTATCTAAAAAAAACTGATCAACCGATTGCCCTGAAAAGGGCATTTGTATGGGCATTGCCCTTAAAAAGGTCATTTAGCTCTTTTGCATTGCCCTGAAAAGGGCATTTAGCTCTTTTACGAAAAGCCCAAACCCTAAACTAAAAAAAAAAAACACCCAAAAAAGTTAAAAAAAATCCTAACACTAACCCCTGAAGATCCACTCACATTTGCTGAAGTCCCACTTCAAGGATCTTCATCCCGACGGCTCCATCTTCATCCAGGCGGCATCTTTTATCTTCATCCCGGCGCCGCGGAGCTGGTCCATCCTGAAGACATCCAGCGTGGAGCATCCTCTTCACACGGTCGTCGCCGTATACTGAATCTTAAATGCAAGGTACGCGATTCAAAATAGCATCCCTTGCATTCCTATTTGCTGATATTATTTTGGAAATTCAAATCAGCCAATAGGATGAGAGCTACTGAAATCCTATTGGCTGTTCAAATCAGCCAATAGGATGAGAGCTACTGAAATTCTATTGGCTATTCAAATCAGTATTTATAATAACTTTTTTATAGTGGCGACGATGTCAGGGAGCAGCGGAATAGGGGTTAATACATTTTATTAGTGGCAGCGATGTCGGGAGTGGCAGATTAGGGGTTAATAACATTAAAATAGTATTTGCAATGAGGGCGGCAGTTTAGGGGTTAATATGAAGTTTATGGGTGTTAGTGTACTTTGTGACACTTTAGTTATGAGTTTTATGTAACAGTTTTTTAGTATAAAACTCATAACTACTGCTCTCAGATTGCGAAACGGATCGTGTCGGTATAGGCTGCAACGCAAGCTTTTTAGCCTCACCACAAAACTTGTAATGGCTTTGCTACGGAAGTCCCATGAAAAAATGGCTAAAAGGCATGCAGTACAGCTATACCGACAAGACTTGTAATGGCCGAGGTGCTGTTTTAACGCTGAAATTACCATTTTTTCAGCGTTAAAACACAAAGGCACAACTTGTAATCTAGGTTTGCAATAGTAGTGAGAATACTAGATGGTTTAGGTGAGGATAGTATTTTTATTGTGGGACATAAATCAGCAGTATGTTTGCATAATAAACTACAGGTAATAGGAGGCCTTTCTGCATTTATGTGTTATCATTATTATAAATATATGAAGTTAATATATATAAGTTAACTCTGGAATCTGCACTTCCACTTTTACCAGGAATATGTATGATATAGCATTGTGATGTGACAAAAGATTTTGCCAAAAAGTTAATTATGTATGAATAAATATAAATTTGTGATTGTGCATATGTGTGTGTGTTCTCTCTGTATGTTAAAGGGGCATGAAACCCAAAATATTTCTTTCATGATTCAGATAGAGAATACAATTTTAAACAACATTCCAATGTACTTCTATTATAATATTTGCTTCATTCTTTAGATATCCCTTGTTGAAGAAATAGCAATGAACATGGGTGAGCCAATAACAAGAATCATCTATGTGCAGCCACCAATCAGCAGCTACTGAGCATATCTAGATATTCTTTTCAACCTAGTACATCATGAGAATGAAGCAAATTAGATAACAGAAGTAAATTGGAAAACTGTTTAAAATAGCATGCTCTTTCTAAAGCATGAAAAAAATGTTTTGGTTAGAATGTCCCTTTAATTTGTGTTATCTCTGTCTCTGTACATTAATGTTAGCAATATAGATGTAAGCTATAAGTAGGGTTGCCAGCTGTGCTACATAAAAATACCGGACGTCCCATAGGTGACTGGGCACATGTGGTAGGTGGGGGTCACACAATGTCCCCCAAAAGCTCAACCATTTGATCCCTCCATGTATATTTTTCCAACTGAGCAGTCATTTTATCCCCTTGATTGCCGGCAACACACATACCTTTCACTGACAGGAGCACAGACAGCAATGATTTCTTTCCTAAGATATGGTGAGTCCACAGTTTAATGACTGTTGGGAATATCACTCCTGGCCAGCAGGAGGAGGCAAAGAGCACCACAGTTAAACTGTTAAGTATCACTGCCTTACCCAAAACCCCCAGTCATTCTCTTTGCCTTTCGGTGCATGGAGAAGGTAAAGTTTAGGTGTCGGAAGAACATTTTTGATTTAATCTACAAGCAAGTTTTTGGGTATAGCCATATTCAACGTCATTCCTTGCAGTCGGGTAGTGGTGGCTTTAAAGCAGTTAGGAACTTGTAAAGAGGTACTAACTGCGTTTTCCTAACAATTGCTGCCCTAGTTTAGAAAGCCAGAGTTGCCTACTCTGTTCTTTCTTTTTCAAAGGTCTCTGTGAGGAACTGTGTCTTCTCATACCTTGTAACTGTCTACATGCCGGGTAAGTGCTTTTTCTTCCAGTTGGGGAGACCATGCACTTAACAAATTAAAAGACACTGTTTTTTTATTGAGACATACAATGTTGTATGGGTTACACTGGGGCATGAATCAGGCATGTTTGTTAAAAGAATATGTCTAAACAATTAATGATTGCAACACCTGCTAATTAAGGTTGCACCAGGGTGGAGCCTGCTATACCAGTAGCTAGAGGCAGCATAAATAGGAGACTTCAGTCAACATCAGTACTACCTGCCTGAAGAAACAGCGTGGTTAGCGCTGAGAAACGCGTAGCGTGTTTTACTGATTTTTTTATCACTGTATTTTATGTGATTAACTGTACATGAACTTTTTTGGATCATAAAGCAATTTTTTTTTTATTTACTGAAGTCTCCTGTTTCTTACTGATGTTCCTGGAATAAGACTACAACCTATGAGTTTATGTGCGCTGGGCCACTACAATAGTCCTAGCTCGCTTCACTAGCACTATAGTGTGCTTTAGGCCATGTGAGTATCCATTTTATTGGTAGCTACCAGTGGGTGCCTATATGAATGATTGATCTGCACTAGGAGTCGCCCTCTTCCTTCTTTTCAATGAATCAGGCACTGTAGCATGTGTGAGACTAACATTTAAACTCTTTTAAAAAGAAAGGGTAAAATGTTTTTATTAGGCTTTATTTTCTGAAACATATTTACTTGCTAAAACAATACTAGTTTAAACTGAAAGTAAGGCTGAATTATCTATTTCAGAAGCTTATTCATTTTCCCTTTGCTTTAAAATAAAACAATGCAACATTTTAAACTGTCAGGTTTGAAAAAACGGTTATTTCTAGTACTCAGTGTACCAGGCAGTAGTGCCTCTCTGTGTCGCAGCAGTAATTTGAAAGTCCGACAACATAACGGCAGTTCTGGTCACATGACCGGCTTTACTTTATAACGCTTTTCTCCATTTCTGGGTGATCCGGTCTTAATTGGTAGCTGTAAGGCACCTCAATAATTGAGGTGTGGGGTTGCCTGAGGGGTATTTTAGAAGTTTATTTAATGTTTATTAAATGTTTTTTCTTAACTTTTCTCACATAATTTTAACTGGGGATGGATCCTAATTTGGGATAAAATTTAAAGTGTATTTTTTTCCTTTGCTTATTTTAATTAGATATTAAAATCTTTGAATCTTATCTGTACACGTTTATTTACTGTTTTACAACATGTCTGATATGGAGCAACAGCCTGCTCTCATGAATTCATGCTTATGTTTAGATGCACAAATTGCAGCTCCTATGCAATTTTGTTCTTCATGTGTCAATAAAACCTTGCAAAATAAAGGTACATTTTTTTAGCCTAATGTCTCTCAGGATGATGCAGTTAAAATAATACCTCAGCTTTTTCCTGCTACGTCCCAAGCCTCAATGGCATTACATGCAGTGCCCAGCGGTTCCTCTATAACTCCTAGTGGAGTTTATTTAAAAGCAGAAATTGCTGCCCAGGTTTCTTCAGAGGTATCTGCGGCATTAGCTGCCATTCCCAGATTACAGGGAAAACGCAAGAGGAAATCTAGAAATTCAGAAAATAAGGTGCTTGTCCTCAGTTCTGCTTCCCAAGTTACCCTTTCTCATAAGTCTGATGAGGAAGATACATCGGGACTTTCTGAGGGTGAAATCTCAGATTCGGACAGTATAATTCCTTCTTCTGAGACTGAGGTGGTATCCTTCAGATTTAAGCTTGAACACCTTTGTGTATTGTTAAAGGAGGTTTTAGCTACTTTAGATGACTCTGATACCCCTGTCGTTGTCACTCCTAAGAAATCTAGTAAACTTAATAGTTTCTTTGATGAACCTTCCACTTTTTTCCTGTGCCGGACTGTGCTAGGGATATTATTTCACATGGGAGAAACCAGGGGTGTCTTTTTCCCCGTCTCCCATTTTTAGCAAAAAGGTTTCCTGTCGAGAACTCCATTAAAGACCATTGGTATACTGTACCCAAAGTTGAAGGGGCTAAGAGAACCACTATTCCTATTGAGGATATCTGCTCTTTTAAGGATCCGATGGACAAGAAGCTGGAGGCTTATTTAAAAAAGATATATGTTCATCAAGGTTTCCAATGGCAACCTGCGGTGTGTATTGCCACTGTGACTAGTGCGGCATCTTTTTGGTTTGACGCCTTGTTTGACTTACTTCAAGTAGAGACTTCCTTAGATGAAATTCAAGATAGGATTAAAGCTCCTAAATTGGCCAATTTCTTTATTGCAGATGCCATTTAAAAAAGGTTGTTAGACTAGGAGCTAAAACTTCTAGCTTCTCTGTCCTAGCCAACAGGGCGTTATGGTTGAAATCCTGGTTTGCGAACGTTTCCTCTAAAGTCAAGCTTCTGGCGATTCCTTACAAGGGCAAAACCTTGTTTGGACCCAGTTTGGCAGAAATTATCTCTGATATTACGGGTGGAAAAGGGTCTTTTCTTCCTCAAGAAAAGAAGAATAGGCCTAAAGGACGTCAGAGTCATTTTTCGTTCCTTTCGTAACTTCGAAGGAAAGCTTCCCCTTCTTCTTCCAAGCAGGAATAATCCAAGTCTTCTTGGAAACGCAATCAGTCTTGGAACAAGGGGAAACAATCAAAGAAACCCGCAGCTGATTCCAAATCAGCATGAAGGGTTTGCCCCCGATCCAGGATCGGATCATGTGGGGGGCAGACTTTCTTAGCTCTCTAAAAGCCTGGATACGAGATGTCCCAGATCCCTGGACTGTGGACATAGTATCCCAGGGTTACAAATTGGAATTCAAGACTTTTCCTCCCAGAGGCAGATTCCTTCTCTTAAGATTATCTGCACACCAGATAAAGAGAGAGGCGTTCTTGAAATGTATACAACATTTTTCCTCCCTGGGAGTGATAGTTCCAGTTCCAGTGCAGGAACAGGGTCTCAGGTTCTACTCCAACCTATTTGTGGTTCCCAAAAAAAGAGGGAAATTTCCGTCCCATTGTAGACTTTAAGTGTCTAAACAAGTTTCTCAAAGTTCCATCCTATCAAGATGGAGACTATACACTCCATTCTTCCTTTAGTACAAGAGGGTCAGTTCATGACAACCATAGACCTAAAGTATGTGTATCTTCATGGTCCTATTCACAGGGACCATCACAGATTCCTGAGATTTGCCTTTCCAGGCAAAGACTTCCAGTTCGTGGCCCTTCCATTTGGTCTAGCCACAGCTCCCAGAATTTTTTCAAAGGTTCTGGGGGTTCTTTTGGCTGTGATCCGTTCTCATGGAATTGCTGTGACACCCTACCTGGATGACATATAGGTTCAGGCGCCATCTTTTCAACAAGCAAAATCCCACACAGAGATATTGTTGTTTTTTCTTCGTTCCCATGGATGGAATGTGAATCTGGAAAAAAGCTCCCTTTCCCCTGCTACAAGAGTAGTGTTCTTAGGGAGCATAATAGATTCTCTATTGATGAAGATTTTTCTGACAGAGGTCAGGAAAACAAAATCATTTCCTCTTGCCTCTCTCTTCAGGTTACTGCTCATCCTTCGGTGGCTCAATGTATGGAGATAATTGGTCTGATGGTGGCTTCCATGGACATTATTCCTTTTGCTCAATTACATTTGAGAGCTCTCCAGTTGTGCATGCTCAGACAATGGAATAGCAACCAAGCGGATCTATCTCAGAGAACAGAAATCTGTGAAAGGAATCACAAAAAGAGAGGGCGCCTCCTAGTGCAACATTGTTGGAGTGATGGTAATAACAAGTCAAATTAATAAAATGATACTCACAAAATGAGCAGCACCAGTGTGCTAATTGGTACAAGCTCGGGAATCACAGTGACCCAGCTACACTGATCCTGCAACAGGATAAAGGATCCATAGTATCCAAAGGAAGAAAGGCTCAGGCTTCCATGTAGTAAACAATTTATTAAAATAATTGTTTGTTAAAATCATCGGATGTGTACAATTTCACCCCAAGTGGATTAAAACAAATGTATAAAACAGTTGCAACGCGTTTCTCAGCCAGACTGGCTGTTTCATCAGGCATCTATCTTACTAATGGAAGCGCTGGCTTTTTATACACAATAATGAACCTAATAACCCCTCCCCTCCCTTCCCCATGTTCAATCAATTATACATAATTGACAATTCACTGGTGACAGCATATCTTGCATATGATACATTTCAAATTTTATGACAATGGTGCATATGTACATAATGTAAACAGTGAAAAAACACTCATGTCAGTGAGCTAAACTATTAATGCAACATTGGCTCAACTATGCACCGCATATTAAATAAAATAAAATTGACTAAACAACAACCAAAACAAAAACTGCAACATTGGGTGCAAACATCCCACAACCTCATGAAGGTTGTAGGCTCCATAGGAGTGATTACATGTTTGCATCTTTACATATAAAGAATGCTTAAATCCTCTCTCTTTGAATGCATCAAACCTTAACGTTGTGTAATGATAACACTAAAACATGTTAATTAGTGGAATTATTATTGTTGCTATCCGGAATCAACTGATCATAAAAAATAAATAATAATGATTGGCAATATTCAGTATAAAGTGGGCATATAATACCTTACTAACGGGATTGATAGAAACTCCATTACTGCCCAAATCAGAACTCCTTTTTGAAAGTGCATTGTTGCTAAATGAGATCGTTTAAACGAAATATATGTAAGGCTGATATATATATAACTGAAATGACTTTATAAAGGATAAATATAAATGATCGAAGTGATACCGCTATTATATATATCACCAGATGGATACATGATAATTTCACCATAGCTAGTGTAATTTAACTAAGGATGTAGTTCCACCTTTGTTATTTATGTACTAACTTGCAAATGTTGGGTCCAATACTTAGGGCGCACCATCAGAAAGCTCAGAAGGAGGTGGGGAGAACATTTTAGGAATATCTCTAAGAATAGCACTAAACATAGTGTATCCAGACCTCACAGGATGTGTAAATATCATGGTAAATGCAATTTTCATATAACCCCCCTTGAGAGCATCTCTCACGTCAGGGGGTCCAATAGATATACGAGACTCTGACAGAGGGAGACCTATTGGATCTTTAAATTTGGTAGCCTTTATCCGGGAGGATTAAATGAAAATCTGGACATGGCAGTGTTCTGATTTATGAAATATGAATTGTGATTGCCTCTTCTCTTTAGGATGAGTTAATGTTTTTGACAATCAAGCATGCAGATCATTAATATTGACAAGACACACCACACCTGTAACTAGCTAAGTATATCCATATTTAGTTTTATCAGCATCACAGACTGGTATAGCCTACTTCCTGATATGGTAGTCTCATTCACCCTAGTTAGGTCAGTAATGACATCCATTTCCTCATTCTTTTCTGTATATAACATTATTTAACATTTTATAGGATAATCGCCACCTACCAGCAATATGGAGTGCACAGTTCATTATAGCCCCTCATTCTTTAGCTACATGATTTCTTAATAATGAAATCGCTATTTATGTCAGGGTGCCAGGAATCAGACTGAGACGAGAAGTGCAAAAATAATCACACCTTTATTAATATTAGTCAAATAACAAGCCAGGAGTCAAAACCAGAGCTGGTAGTCAGACGAGCCAAGTCAGGAGCCAAAGCGAATAGTCAGACGAGCCGGAATCAGGAACAAGGAAAACAGCAGAGTCAGGAACAAGCCAGGGATCAGGAACCAGGCAGCCAGGTAATACACAGGAACTCTCAAAAACAGGTCTGAGACAACGCAAAGGCAAAGCATACTGAACAGAGGCCCTTTAAATAATAAGTGATGACATCACAATTCTGAGACTGCATCCTGTCTCACATGGATGATGCACACCAGTCTGGCCATAAAAAGAAGTGAAGGAATTGAGCAGCATCCCCCACAATGCACCAGAGTCAGGAAGAGAGGTGAGTAAAATGGCTGCCAGCAGCACATGGCAAACACAACAGGGAAAAAACACTGACAGTACCCTCCCCTCAACGACCCCTCCCCCACGGGAGGACAAAAGGCTTATTGGGGAAACGGGCATGGAAGGCACGGAGGAGGGGGGAGCATGAACATCAGAGGAAGGAACCCAAGAATGCTCCTCCGGACCGTAGCCTCTCCAGTGAACCAAATACTGTACACGGCCCCTGGACATACGAGAGTCAATAATGCTGCTGACCTCATACTCCTCATGGTTGTCAACAAAGATAGGACGGGGACGAGGCAACACAGTGCTAAACCGATTACAAACCAATGGTTTCAAGAGGGAGACATGAAAAACATTGGAGATGCGCATAGCAGGAGGAAGGTCAAGAGCGTAGGCCACAGGATTAACCCGTCTGAGTATTCGAAAAGGACCAACATAACGGGGAGCCAATTTATTGGAAGGCACATGAAGGTTCAAGTTGCGGGAGGACAGTCAAACTCTCTCACCAACCTGGTAGGAAGGTACAGGCAGACGCCTACGATCAGCCTGGAACTTTTGGCGCTGCATAGAACGATGAAGGCAATCCTGAATCTGCAGCCACGTGGAACGGAGTTGCCGGAGATGCTCCTCCAAAGCCGGAATACCCTGAGACATGAATGAATTGGGCAACAAAGATGGTTGAAACCCATAATTTGCCATGAATGGGGATATCTTGGAGGAAGCATTAATAGCACTATTACGAGCAAACTCTGCCCAAGGTAACAGTTCAGACCAATATTGTGGTGATCTGAGACATAGCAACGGAGGAACTGTTCCAGAGCTTGATTAGACCGTTCCGCAGCCCCATTGGATTGAGGGTGATATGCCGAGGAGAAGGAAAGCTGGATCCCCATTTGAGCACAAAAGGAACGCCAAAATCTGGAGACAAACTGGCTACCCCGGTCCGACACTATCTCCTTGGGTAACCCATGTAAACGGAAGACCTCCCGGGCAAAAATTGAAGCAAGCTCCTGAGCGGTAGGCAGCTTCATGAAGGGAATGCAATGTGACATTTTAGAAAAACGGTCAACCACCATAAGGTTAACAGTATTGCCATTGGAAACAGGGAGCTCGACAATGAAGTCCATGGAAAGATGTTTCCAAGGACGCTCACCATTAGCAATAGGTTGAAGAAGACCCACAGGAAGACGTCGAGGAGTCTTATTCTGTGCACAAACTGAGCAGGAGGCAACATATGCAGCAAGGGTTAAATTCATACCCCCTACAACCTCACCCCTGTTGTTTCTCAGTGGACGCTTTGATTTGCTTGTTTATGAGGAGTTGGGGTATGACCAGGAAAACCCTCCTGGGCTGGCCGGGCTCCTGGAACTCCCAGTCGGCCGCCCCACCACGGACACCCGCCTAACCCCTCTCAGACTGGCCAGGCTCCTGGAACTCATGGTCGGCCACAGGACAGCAGAACACCCGCTAAATTTACCCCTGGTCGCTCCAGCAGCCCTTTACCCCAGAACTCCACTCTTTTGGGGATTGTTAGGGAGGACAAGAGCTGTGGCAATTTTCAGAGGGGTGCTCCTTTGGGAACTGGGGGTTTTGGACACCCCTAACCCCATAACTTTAACGAACTGTAACTCCGGTCCCCAGTAACAAATCATGCTGATTTTTGAACTGTGGCATCTGGGGACCTAGAGCTTTAAAATGATACCCTGGAAGTGCCACCGCTCCACCGGGATCACCCGAAACCGCCACCCCTAAGTATTGGGATTATGTGAGACTGTGGCTCCTATGGAGGTGCCTGGCTGTCTGGAGGGGCGGGAATGGCGGGAAAATAGTGGGATTGTCCAGGGTCTTATCAAGATAAACTGACTGTATAAAAGGAGTGTGTGTTTTCAATAAAATCTGTTCCTGTCTAACCTGAATGCTAGTGTGTCTAGTTATTTGGGTTGGTTCCAGCTAAAATCACTTTCCTGGGCTACATAGCAGCCTGTTCCAGGCAGAGAAAGGATCTTCAGATAGAGCTATCCAGCCTGGGTAGCTGGAGTCTGCCACAGGGTGGGACCCTGAGTACTGGTGCTGTCAGGCATCAGGGGTGGCTACAGGCTATGGTCACTTGCCAGTTACATAGCTGCAGTCGGCAGGGAGGAAGCAGGACACCTTTTGGCGGAGCTACCCAGTCGGGGTAGCCGGGGGTATCCGTCACAGCCTCCATTCCTTAAGTGACAAAATTATGGCCAGTAATTCCCTGTCGCCAATTTCATAATTGCACTCCGCTGGAGACAATTTCTTAGAGAAGAAACTACACGGATGCAAGAAACCATCAGGCGTAGGACGTTGAGACAAGAGGGCACCTACTCCAGTCTCAGACGCATCGACCTCAAGAATGAAAGGCAGGACAGGGTTAGGATGAGCCAGAACTGGAGTGGCAGCAAAGGCAGTCTTAAGACTATCAAAGACCTTAATGGCAGTAGGTGACCAATGGCGTGGATCATTTTCTTTACGGGTCATGTCTGTGATAGGTTTGACCAAGGAAGAAAAGTTTTTAATAAACTTTCTATAGTAATTGGCGAACCCCAAAAAACGTTGAATAGACCGAAGACCAACTGGGCGAGGCCACTGCAGAACTGCAGATAACTTGTCAGGATCCATGGAGAACCCTGCAACGGAGATAACATAACCTAGGAAGGTTACTTGAGTCTGATGGAACTCACATTTCTCGAGTTTACAAAACAGTCCATTCTCACGTAGTCTCTGAAGAACCCATGTAACATCAGAACGATGAGCCTCAAGTGTGGGTGAGTGTATGAGGATGTCGTCTAAGTACACCACAACACACTATTGCAACATATCTCGTAGGACATCATTAATAAATTCCTGAAAAACAGCAGGAGCATTACATAGGCCAAAGGGCATTACAATATACTCATAATGCCCACTCCTGGTGTTATTATTATTATCATTTATTTGTATAGCGCCGCCAAATTCCGTAGCGCTGTTAAATGCTGTTTTCCATTCGTGGCCCTCCTTAATCCTAACGTGATTGTACGCTCCTCTCAAATCAAGTTTAGTAAAGACCGTAGCTCCCTTGAGGCTGTCAAAGAGTTCCGTAATAAGCGGAATAGGGTAAGCATTCTTAATGGTAAGACGATTAAGACCCCTATAATCGATACATGGTCTTAACTCGCCACCCTTTTTCTTCACAAAGAAGAAGCCAGCCCCTGCAGGAGAGCAGGATTTGCGGATGATCCCCCGTGACAGAGCATCGGCAACATACTCCTCCATAGCACAATTCTCTGCAACAGACAGAGGGTACACCCGGCCCCCGAGGAGGAATGGCTCTGGGTTGCAGGTCTATGCCACAATCGTAAGACCGGTGAGGAGGCGACGTACCAGCACGCACCTTGTCAAACACGTCTAGGAACTCTCGGTACTCCTCTGGCAATTGAGAAACCAAAGAAGTGCACAAGATTTTAACTGGTTTCCGAAGACAAGTGGAAATACATTTCAGGGACCACGACAAAATTTCGGACCTGCGCCAGTCGAGACTGGGATTGTGCTTTTGGAGCCAGGGATAACCCAGAACAACCGGAAAATGCGGAAAGTTTATCACCTGGAACTGGAGGGTTTCAAAATGGAGAGCCCCAACAGCCATGTACAATGGAGCAGTTTCGTGAGTAACGAGTGCAGGCTGAAGGGGCCTGCCATCAATGGCCTCAATAGCAAGCGGAACGGACCGAGGCAAAACAGGAATGGAGTGCTTTGATACAAAAGCACTGTCAATGAAATAGCCCGCAGCACCGTAGTCAACAAGAGTCTGGGTGACTATGGAGGAGTCCACCCAGGAAAGGACAACCGTGACCAAAGGTTTCTCCTTAAGCGGTTCTGGGGACGAGGATAAACCACCCTAGGTCTGCCCCTGACAGGACCTTAGGTGTGAGCGTTTTCTGGCCATCTAGGACAAGACTTCAAAAGGTGGCCCTGTAACCCACAATAGAGGCAGAGACCCTCCCTCCTCCTAAAAGCCCTCTCCGCTGCAGAGAGACGCGTGAATCCCAGCTGCATCGGCTCAGCAGTACCTGGTGACTCGGGACCAGGAGGCATGGGAGGAGAGGGAGGCATGGGTGGGAACGAATACGTAGGAGACAACGGAACAGGAGGCTTCCGCAAGCGCTCCTTGAAAGAGGGCCTCTCTCTGAGTCTGATGTCAATTAGGATCAAAAAAGACACCAATGACTCGAGATCCTCTGGTAAATCTCTGGCAGCAACTTCGTCTTTAATCGCATCAGAGAGCCCATGAAAGAAGGCGGCAACAAGGGCTTCATTGTTCCAACCTACCTCTGCGGCAAGCGTACGGAACTCAATCGCATACTGAGCAACAGATCTTGTACCTTGCTGAATGGACATGAGTCGTTTAGCAGCAGAGGAGGAGCGAGCCGGAACATCAAATATCCTTCGAAAAGAGGCAACAAATTCAGGGTAATTAGAAATCACAGGTTTATTAGTCTCCCACAAGGGATTAGCCCAGGCAAGAGCTGTGTCAGAGAGTAACGAGATGAGAAATCCCACCTTAGCTCTGTCAGAGGGAAACGCCTGAGGTAACATCTCAAAGTAAATTCCCACCTGGTTCAAAAACCCTCTGCACTGAATAGGATCGCCTCCATATCGCTGAGGTAGAGGTGCAGAACCGGACATGCTCCTGGTAGGACTAGGTGCAGCAGCGGAAACAGGAGCAGCCATAACTTGCTTTGGTCCAAATGTGCAGTGCGAGTCAGCAGGGTTTGCAGGGCTAGTGCAAATTGATCCAAGCGGTGATCCTGTTCATCCATCCTGGAAATGATGGCAGGTAAAGGTGGATTATTAGCACCATCAGGATTCATGGCCTTTGCGTAATGTCAGGGTGCCAGGAATCAGACTGAGACGAGAAGTGCAAAAATAATCACACCTTTATTAATAGCAAAAAATAATAAAAAGTCCACAAGCCAAATAACAAGCCAGGAGTCAAAACCAGAGCTGGTAGTCAGACGAGCCGAGTCAGGAGCCAAAACGAATAGTCAGACGAGTCGGAATCAGGAACAAGGAAAGCAGCAGAGTCAGGAACAAGCCAGGGATCAGAAACCAGGAAGGATGTCAGGCAGCCAGGTAAAACACAGGAACTCTCACAAACAGGTCTGAGACAACGCAAAGGCAAAGCATACTGAACAGAAGCCCTTTAAGTAATAAGTGATGACATCACAATTCTGAGACTGCATCCTGTCTCACATGGATGATGCACACCAGTCTGGCCATAAAAGGAAGTGCAGGAATTGAGCAGCATCCCCCACAATGCACCATAGTCAGGAAGAGAGGTGAGTAAAATGGCTGCCAGCAGCACATGGCAAACACAACAGGGAAAAAACCCTGACAATTTCTTCTGATTACAGAGAATATAGTCTAATTTAATATTGTTAGTTTCCTTCTAGAAAGTCATGATTGTCTGGTTAGGTCTTTTGGGTATAGGTACACAATAGTATCGTCACCATCTTTAGAAACATTCACATTATATTGTGTATCACATATCAATTTTATTAACTTGATATCAATGTAGTATATTCCTAGGTTAATTGATCACTATAAACTCTTATGATATAATAGTTGTAACTCCATTATCCCCCACATAGTATCAACTAATAGATCACAATTTTTATTTAAAACATTCACACTCAGAGCCTCATACACACTTTTATCTAATACAACCAATAGTAGTATAGCTTTACACAACCATCACATTCCCCTATATAGCATTTTATCATGTGCATTCCCCTTACGTAGTTATAACCAATAGATCACAATCCACATTTACACACATACATATTTATCACAATAAGTACCCCACACATATCTTTATTAAATATACTAACAGCGTTTTAGCTTCCCACGATCATCACATTGTATCCCAATTACATAGCAACCCATTATGAGCTCTTTTATAATTTCATTTTATCCCTTTATATAGCATTTTAAATATGTGCATTCCCTTCACACAGTCATAACTAATAGACCACTACCTACATATACACACATACTCACCCATCACAATTAGTGCCTTACACATATCTTTATTAAATATAACAAATAGGGTTATAGTTTCCCACAGTTGTCACACTTTATCCCTTTTACATAGCAAACCAATCATGTGCACTTTTACAATATCATTGTACCCACAAGTCTAAATATTTGATCACATCCTTGCCACATTATACCCTGTCATAGCGAGGATACCACACACCTTCTCGCCATCTAACCAATGGTGTTTCAACTTTCTCATTAGGAGGGCATTACACTCCCCCCACCCCATCTTCCAATCATGCTCCATTTGTCATTTCCACCTCACCACGCTGCACACTCCCCCTATCATCCTATCACGCATTGTATAACATCCCAACTTCATCACGCTGTTCACCAATTCAATACATCCTTAGTTAAAGGGACACTGTACCCAAAATTTTTCTTTCGTGATTCAGATTGAGCATGAAATTTTAAGCAACTTTCTAATTTACTCCTATTATCAAATTTTCTTCATTCTCTTGGTATCTTTATTTAAAATGCAAGAATGTAAGTTTAGATGCCGGCCCATTTTTGGTGAACAACCTGGGTTGTCCTTGCTGATTGGTGGATAAATTCATCCACCAATAAAAAAGTGCTGTCCAGAGTAATGAAACCAAATAAAAGCTTAGATGCCTTCTTTTTCAAATAATGATAGCAAGAGAACGAAGAAAAATTGATAATAGGAGTAAATTAGAAAGTTGCTTAAAATTGCATGCTCTATCTGAATTACAAAAGAAAAATTTTGGGTACAGTGTCCCTTTAACTAAGGATGTATTGAATTGGTGAACACCGTGATGAAGTTGGGATGTTATACAATGCGTGGGTTCAGTGTCCCTTTAAATTACACTAGCTAAGGCGACGTTATCACGTATCCATCTGGTGATATATATAATAGCGGTATCACTTCGATCATTTATATATTTCCTTTATAAAGTAATTTCAGTTATATATATCAGCCTTACATATATTTCTTTTAAACGATCTCATGCAGCAACAATACACTTTCTAAAAGGAGTTCTGATTTGGGCAGTAATGGAGTTTCTATCAATCCCGTTAGTAAGGTATTTATATGCCCACTTTATACTGAATATTACCAATCATTATAATTTATTTTTTATGATCAGTTGATTCCGGATAGCAACAATAATAATTCCACTAATTAACATGTTTTAGTTTTATCATTACACAATGTTAAGGCTTTGATTCATTCACAACTGATGAACAAATCTGGATACCTTTGAACATTGGACTCTTTCCATAGACCCTTGGATTAAAATTCAGCTAAGTCACCAACAAACTGTAGTATATGATTGCCGACCAGCAACTGTTTGCTTAGATTTAATCTCTTCTGTATATGCTTATATATTTCTGTATTTATTCCTGTGTATATAAGGTCCCATACCGACCACCTACTAGTATCATTAGTATATACCATCTACTGATCTATATAGACATATAACATTATTTCCAATAGGAATTGATCACTATATCATTAGTCACCTTGTAGCGCCCCCTAAGGTTGGACACCTAGGTGTTACCAACAGTTTTATCTAAGAGAATAGTTAGATCAGTCATCAAGGGATTCTCTCCCATGGTGGATTTCTCAGGAACATCTGTCTCAGGGCACATGCTTTCGGAGACCTTCCTGGGTGATCGTGACCACGGACGCTAGCTTGTTGGGCTGGGGAGCAGTCTGGAACTCATTAAAAGCACAGGACCTTTGGAATTGGGAGGAGTCTGCTCTTCCCATCAGCATCTTGGAGTTGAAGGAGATTTACAATGCTCTATTGGCTTGTTCTCAGCTGTCCTCAGCCCAGTTTATCAGGTTCCAGTCAGACAACATAACCTCTGTGGCTTACATCAATTACCAGGGAAAAACTCGGAGTTCCTTAGCCATGAAGAAGGTTACTCTGATTCTTCATTCGGCAGAGACACACAATTGCTCTCTATCTGCCATCCACATTCCAGGAGTAGCAGATTTTCTGAGCAGACAGACTTTTCATCCCGGGGAGTGGGACCTCCATCCGAAGGTGTTTTCCAGCTTAGTCCTCAAATGGGGGGTGCCGGAGTTAGATCTGATGGCGTCCCATCAAAACGCCAAGCTTCCAAGGTATGGTTCAAGGTCAAGAGATCCGCAGGCCGTTCTGATACATGCTCTGGCGGTTCCTTGGGTTTTCAGGTTGGCATACCTGTTTTCTCCATTTGATCTCCTTCCACGAGTCTTTGCTCATATCAAACAGGTGATTCTAATAGCCCCTGCGTGGCCTCACAGGATCTGGTTTGCAGACCCAGTGGAGATGTCATCTCTACTACCTTGGAGACTACCTCTGAGGAAGGACCTCCTGATTCAGGGTCCCTTCCTTCATCCAAATCTCGATTTTCTGAAGTTGACTGCTTGGAGATTGAACACTTAATTCTGTCTAAGCATGGTGTTTCTGAGTCGGTCATTGAGACCATGATTCAGGCTCACAAGCATGTTACTAGAAAGATTTACCATAAGATATGGTGTAAATATATTTATTGGTGTGAATCCAAAGGCTACTCTGGGAGTAAAATTAGAATTCCTAGAATTTTATCTTTTCTTCAGGAAGGCCTGGAGAAGGGATTGTCAGTCAGTACCCTGAAGGGTCAGATTTCTGCTTTATCAATTTTACTACATAAACATTTGGCGGATGTGCCAGATGTGCAATCTTTTTGTCAGGCCTTGGTCAAAATTAGGCCTGTCTTTAAGTCTGTTGCTCCTCCTTGAAACCTTAACCTTTTTCTTAAAGTTTCACAGTTGGCTCCGTTTGTGCCATCGCATTCCATAGACATTAAGTTATCTTGGAAGGTTTTGTTTCTTGTTGCTATCTCTTCTGCTCGAAGAGTCTCGGAACTCATACATATATAGACATATATAGACAATCTGGTTTTGTATAGTGAAATTTTGTTTCGAAATTATTCATCCAGACAAAGTGTATACAGAGAGTTTTAGATTTATAAAATTATAAAATGTACTGTGTTTATCCAAACACAGTACATTCTATAATATGTAGTTAAAAAAAGCATCACTGGACATTTTGGAAAGGCCGTCACCATTACTGTAGAGGAAAACAAAATTTAAGCTTACCTGATAAATGTATTTATTTCCAGATATGGAGAGTCCACAACGTGATCAATTACTAGTGGGAACCAATAGTTGCAGCCTTGCAAATCTGTTCCACAGAAGCTTCATTTTGAAAGCCCAAGAAGAGGGGACAGCCCTAGAGGAATGAGCTGTAATTCTTTCAGGAGGCTGCTGACCAGCAGTCTCATAAACAAAACGAACACTACTTCTCAACCAGAGAGAAAGAGAAGTAGCAGTAGCTTTCTGACCCTTACGCTTTCCTGAGAAACAAACAAACAGGGCAGAAGACTGACAAAAATCCTAAGTCGCCTGTAGGTAGTATTTTAGAGCACACACAACATCCAAGTTGTGCAACAGACGTTCCTTATGAGAAGATGGATTGGGACAGAAAGAAGGAACAACAATTTCCTGATTAATTTTTCTATCCAAAACCACTTTAGGGAGAAATCCCAACTTAGTATGCAGGACCGCTTTATCCGCATGAAAGATAAGATAAAGCGAATCACACTGCAAAGTCGAGAACTCTGAAACTCTTCCAGCAGAGGAGAAAGCAATAACAAACAAAACCTTCCAAGATAACAACTTAATATCAATGGAATGTATTGCCTCAAACAGAGCCTGCTGCAAAAATTTAAGAACAAGGATAAGGCTCCAAAGAGGAGCAACAGGTTTAAACACAGGCCTGATTCTGACTAGGGCCTGACAAAAAGATTGAACATCTGGCACATCATCCAGACACTTGTGCTACAAAATAGATAAAGCAGAAATCTGACCTTTCAGAGAACTGACAAACAATCCTTTCTCCAGACCTACCTGGAGAAAAGACAAAATTCTAGGAATACTGATGATACTCCAAGAGTAGCCCTTTGACTTACACCAAAAAGGTATTTACGCCATACCTTATGGTAAATCTTGTGAGTAACAGGCTTGCGAGCCTGGATCATGGTCACAATGACCGATTCAGAAAAACCATGCTTAGACAGAACTAAGCGTTCAATCTCCAAGCAGTCATCTTCAGAGAAACGAGATTAGGATGGAGGAATGGACCTCCAAGGTAGCAGAGATGACATCTTCACTAAATCTGCATATCAGATCCTATGAGGTCATGCAGAAGCTATTAGAATAACCGACGCTCTCTCCTGTTTGATACGATCAATGATTCGTGGAAAGAGTGCAAACGGAAGAAACAGGAATGCTAGACCGGAATCCCAAAGAACCACCAGAGCATCTATCAGAGCGGCCTGCGAATCTCTTGACCTTGAACCGTCAGGCACCCCGCATTTGAGGGTTAACCTAGAGAACACCTCCGGATGGAGAGCCCACTCCCCGGGATGAAATGTCTTTCTGCTCAGGAAATCCGCATCCCAGTTGTCCACCCCTGGAATGTGGATGTCAGACAGACAACAATTGTGAGCTTCCGCCCACTGAATAATCTATGCCACCTCCTTCATAGCTAAGGAACTTCGAGTTCCTCCATGGTGGTTGATGTAAGCCACTGAGGTGATAATATCCGACTGGAACCTGATAAACTGGGCTAAGGACAACTGAAGCCAAGCCATCAGAGCATTGTATATCGCTCTCAACTCCAAGATGTCTATGGGGAGAGCACACTCTTCCCGAGTCCATAGTCCCTGCGCCTTTAACGAGTCCCAGATTGTTCCCCAGCCTAGCAGGCAGGCGTCGATGGTCACAAGCACCAAGAAAGGTCTCCAGAAGCATGTGTCCTGAGACAGATGCTCCTGAGAAAACCACCACGGGGGAGAGTCTCTAGTCGACTGGTCTAGATCTATCCTCCGAGACAGATCTGAATGGACTCCGTTCCATTGTCTGAGCATGCAAAAATGCAGAGCTGTCAAATGGAATCAAGCAAAGGCAATGATGTCCATGAAAGCGACGATCAGACTAATTACTCCTATACATAGAGCTACTGATGGCCGAACAGTAGACTGTAAAGAGAGACAAGAGGAGAGAATTTTGGATTTTCTGACCTCCGTCAGAAAAATGTTCATAGATAGGGAACTATCTAGCTTGTACCTGAAACAAGAGAACTCTTTTCCAGATTCACTTTCCATCCGTAGGAACGTAAAAAAAAAAAAACAACAAGAGCTAAAAACTGAAAGTGTTAGTCTAGAAAGACAATTCTCAGGAACTTGTGACCTGTGGATGGGAACATGAAGATACGTATCCTTCAGGACTATGGTCGACATGAACTGACCCTCTTGGACCAAAGGAAGAAAGGAACGAATGGTTTCCATTTTGAAGGACAATACTCTGAAAACTTGACACTTCAAGTCTAGAATGGGTCAAAAAGTTCCCTCTTTTTTTGGGAACCACAAACAGATTTGAATAGAACCCTAGGCCCTGTTCCATAACTGGAACTATCACTCCCAGGGAGGAAAGGTCCTGAACGCAGTGCAAGAAAGCGTCTCTTTTATCTGGTTTGCAGATAATCTTGAGAGGAGGAATCTGCCCCTGGAAGGAAAAGTCTTGAATTCTATCATGTAACTGGAATATCTCGTATACAAGCCTGATAAAACAGGTAAAGTCTGCCCCCCACTTGATCTGATCCTGTACCGGGGCAAGCCCTTCATGCTGACTTAGACTCAGCTGCAGGTTTCTTTAATTGCTTCCCCTTGTTCCAAGACTGATTGGGTTTCCAAGAAGACTTGGACAGTTCCTTCTTGGAAGAGGAAGACTTCCTTGCATGGTAGCATAAGAAATAACGGAATTGGCTAGATTGAGAGCCTTAATCCTGTCTTGGATCTCCTCCAAAAGAGTCTCAACCAAAATTGATTCAGACAAGGCGTCGCACCAATAAGATGCCGCACTTGACACGGAGGCAATACAAACTGCAGGTTGCCATTGAAGACCTTGATGAACATACATCTTCTTCAAATAAGATGTATGTGGTTGTAGAGAACTGTGCCTAGATTTATATATATATATTCAGTCTACACTATAAAAGACCCCCTAACTGGATCTTGGATTTAAAGTACAGAAAAGGGGAATAGGAGCGTCAAAATTGGCTAAAGTATATATAAAACAGGATAAATCAGGAACAAAGCTTACTGAAAAGGAGGGTGATATTGACAATGGTATATCTAATAATGTATAATATATAATATAACACCTACAGTTGGTTTTTCTATATAGGCAAATAAGTATAGAAACTGGTAGTTTTAAAATGCTTAAAACAATTTATTTATATTAAAAATGTATATAACGGGGGCGTGTCCAAGCCGCAGACATGGAGGGATGCACTTCAAGGAAGCTCCTCAACTAATTTAATAATCTGCTACCTATCTCTTCCATTATGCCCCATCTAGCTACATAATCTATGATATTCCTTTGGAAGAAGTCACGGAGCTAACTAAACTCAATATCATCATTTCCCTACAAGCAGAAAACTTACTCTGGCCTGTCTGAGAAAACTGCGGCCTAACACCATCGGCTCATCATATCCCCCTGGTTAGCCCACTGATCGTGTAAAGCTGTTCCACTTTGTTACACTGCTTAATCCTATCCGAACATTCTACTTAAATATGGCAGAGGATCTCTACTTACAGATCCAGTCCCTATTCAAGTACCTGGAGCTGCAGATGCTTCGGAACTTTGACGATTTCTGCTATGCAGTGGAAGCGCCACGGGACAAGGGAGACCTAGGCATATTGAGCGGAACCAGAGTGAGGGATACAATGTAGGGTGGCATTTCCATCCCTCCAATTACACCTGTTACTATACCCCATGCAGCGCATGGACGTGAGCTAATTATATTATTACCGCTCTAAACACAAACACGCTTGATTTTATGGATATATTGTACTCTGTTTATGCATGCAGTGGTCTCTAGCTTCCTATATGTCTAAACTTGATTCTTTTACAGGGTCTGTGATATCATATGAGCTCCTTCCTATACTCATAGCATTGATCCTGAATCAGTGAACCTATACACTCTATAACATATTTACTAAGTATAAATACTGCCTTCATCATATATATATGTTGATATACTCCCACTGTCGTTTGTTAATAACAACTGTTTATGGTAACTGGAAATGTTTCATTAGAATGCTGAGATTAAGTACAAGGACCATAATATGACCTATCCACATTACTCTATCTTAGGGGTCCACCATCTGCTGTTTAATTTTCAATATATTGAAGGAATTAATGTTACACAACTCTACATGAAACTCATTTGAGTCAATCTATCTTCTGTTATATTTGACATAGAGCATCTGTAGTAGCCAAATGTTTTTCCTACCTCTAGAGACAATTTTACTGGCTGACATTCAGTTTACCACTACATAGTATAGCCCTCAATTATGTAATATCACATACTCCTGCACCCTATTACCATATACCATACAGTTGCCCATTCCTCATTATAAATTCTGCTCATAGTTATCCCCACAGAGCGATCTCTTTTCGAGCGCCTTTAAAAATATTCCCCTCCCTATCCCTTATTTGAGGTCCTTTGAGTCTTCCACCAAAGATAGGAGCTTATCTTTAGACTTTCATAATCCACCTTCTGATCTTGACTGTAAGCCATATTTAAAATCTTACCAGCTCATGTTATATCAACATAACCCTGGACACGCCCCCCCCCCCTCAATACTAAAGCAGCTCTTGTCTGCTACCTACCCCTTATGTTTTTCTTTTCATACTACTTCACACTAAACTTTCCCCTATTAAAAAATGAGATTTCTTCTTACTAAGTTCATTCACATATTCATTGGTGGAGTTGCAAGATGACCAACAGATAAGTGTCCAGAAAATTTATAATTCAGTCGCTTCCATGATAAACCTACAAATAGGTTCTATTATCTATTGTCTATGTCATCCACCCTCATATTTGATGTACTCTGTAAATTATTTGTTGATGTTAATGAACATTATTCAATCTGTTGTATTTGTCAACAATCTTAATAAAAATTGTATTAAAAAAAAAACAAAAAAAACTTTTTTTTTTATAATAAAAAAGAGTGACTCAGGAATGGTCGCTCTCACATATTAAGTCAGGTCAAAAAATGTTCAGATAATATGCAATACAATTGGATTCAATGTTATAGAAATACATATAATACAATTGGTATACAATGTAATAGATATAAAGTGCAAATAATGAATAAACTAATAGAAGAGACAATCTCAGAGGTCTAAATAGAGCAATGTCTGGATAGATCTCCGGTAAGGATACCATTTGGTTACCTATACAAACGTGTACACGTGCAATAAAAGGTGGTAAACTGTGGAAAATACAGTCAAAAAATGGGGAAAAATTGCAAATAATGTATAAAAATCTAAAATTCAAATTTAAAAATCATATTGTTAAAAATATGTGAAAAAATATATTATATTAAAGTGTCCAAATCAAAAATAAGAAAAAATCCAAAGGTATAACTCCAATGATAATATGTATATAATACCCCCAAAAATATATAAATATGTGTATGTGT